>NC_046371.1:14125657-14425657 GCF_011125445.2 Fundulus heteroclitus | reverse complement strand
ATGCAGGCTTTCCTTTCCGCCACTGCAGAGTCAAAGCTGGCACACCTTCAGAATGTTAAGTTATTTAAGGTTATTTAGATATGCTAAAACAATGTTATGCATACTATATATATATATATATATATATATATATATATATATATATATATATATATATATATATATATATATATATATATATATATATATATATATGTATGTGTGTATATATATATATATATGTATATATATATATATGTATGTGTATATGTATATGGCACTTATACCAACCATAATCAGAATATACATGAATTTAAATATCATTAAATGTTAAAATGTATCTTATTTTGAAAAACCAACACCGCCTGCTCCTTCCTGTCTGGATGCAAAGCTGGCTAGTGGCTGCTGCACTGCTCTCTGGAGGGAAGGAAAACTAGTGATGACAGTCCAGTGTTGGCCATTTAGCATCTTTGTGGCTATATTTAGCGACTTTCTTTCATATAGCGACAAGCCTAGCAGCTTTTTCTGTTTTTATGGGGACCTTCTGTTGAAACGGCAAGAGTCGTTCTGGAGTCACTGTGTCCTGAGGCAGCAGCGAGAGCTGGTGGGCCCGTTTGCCTTTCCCTCAGCGCTGTCTCACAGGCACGCCACAGCTGCTGCTGCCTGGTTCTGAGATCCCTGCAATAGAAGGAGACTCACGGCACTCCATTTTCAAATGAATCATGCATGCACAAAAACTACCGATGTTCCCACCCTGGATTACAAAGCAGGCAATACATCTAAAGTAATTCTAGTTTTTAAAGTAGTCTTTTTTTTTGTCTCTGAAACTGTTGCACTAAAATAATTCCCTAAATTTGAGTAACAAATCATTTCATAACGGTCATTTGTGGTTCCAAACACCTATTTATCGTGGCAAAGCTTCTTATTCCTGCAGCCTGTCAGGACTGCTTTAACAGATATGCTATTAAGACGATGAAGACAACCACCCCCTCCCACACACACGCGCACATACACAACCACCACCACAGTTTAAAGTAATCCTAGAAGAAACTCTGAAATGTACAAGTAACATCTTCACGTTACTTTCTTACCTAGCTTTTTCTCAAAAATGACTAGCTGCGAAGTCTTCCGCGGTGTACGGCGTCGTTATCTGTGTATCCTGTTGGACTTTTTCCGTGATGTGTTCATTGATTGGAGAAAACATTAGATATTTGAGTTTTAGATGGACAGGTCAGTCGGCCCGAAAACTGGCTGATTCCAGCGAACAACCGATTTTTGGATTCTGTTGGACAAGTCCCTCAAGAAGCCCGGAAGATGTAGATGTCTGATACAGACACATTTTGAGAAATTAGCAATTTAACCGCATACCAATTCCAACTTTAAGTGGACAGACGCATCACTTTTGAAACCGGGTTGTCTCAAGAGGGTTATGGGCTGTTGGCCGACAACTCTGACCTTAAAGCCGTCAGAGCAGTTTATGCGATCTCAACTTTTTAAGCCAACGAATCATCGTCATCTTTGCGTTGGGTGATCATTTCCTCAGAAACCTATGGTTAGCTAAACAGGAAACGGTAGGAGGCAGTCTGCCACCAATGCTTTTAGTGTGCGAGGCGTGTACTTGCTCTTCTTTTTAGTAGTTCTTCCAACAAGATATATCTTGTCGCAATATTTCTGTTCATTGAAATCAATTCGCCCACCGAGAAAATGCCCACGCCTTGTAGCAGACCTTCACGGCTTGAAAAAATAAAGTTACCTCTTCTGTAATAATGATCCAAACGGGGGGAGAGAGAAACGTTTTCTGTGATGTAGACCCGCCTGGTGTATCCTGAATTCTCTGATGTATCGGCAAATGAGACGGGCTGAGTGCTAACCTGCGTGCCTTTCTGTTTGCTCTTTTCACAGTCGGACCAAAGAGATCGCAGAATAGCGTTTGTTCCTGGGGGAGAGGACAAATGGGGGATTACGGGTTCGGAGTCCTAGTTCAAAACAACACTGGCAACAAATCTGCTTTCCCGGTCCGAATCCACCCGCATTTGCAGCCCCAGCACCACCACCAGAATGTGTCTCAGAGCCCCGCTGCTTTCATAAACAGCACCACAGCCACGGGGAATGGCACCACGGGAGGTTCTCCATGGCTCTTCCCTGCCTCTGCCACCCACAGCAGTGTGCAAGACGAAATCCTCGGGGGCACAGAGAAGCCCAAAGCACAGCAGCAACAGGAAATGCAAGAAACCCAAGAGAAACAGCCGCAGTTGTCACCGGGGGGTCACCAGGAGACTGGGAGCAGTGGCGGGATAATTTCAGAACTGGAAAAATCCCGGTCAGAGGAAGCCAAGACGGAGAACGGCACGTCAGAGGGCAGCAACGGAAAGGAGAAGCAGCTTCGCCTTGAGTCGCCTGTCCTGACTGGTTTCGATTACCAGGAGACAACTGGTCTAGGCGGAACGGGCCCGGTGCAGTCGAGCACAACCTCGTCGTCCCTCACCGGCTTCAACAACTGGTCGGCTGCCATCCCGCCCGCGCCGTCAACAATCATCAACGAGGACGTCAGCTTCTTCAACCCCGCCTCTGCCAACAACGGCCCTCTGCTGTTCCAGAACTTCTCGCACCACGTCAGTCCGGGGTTCGGGGGGAACTTCTCCCCCCAGATCGGACCGGCTCCGGCCCTGTCCCAGCACCACCCGGGCCCGCCGCCTCACCCCCACTTCCAGCACCCCCACAACCAACACCAGCAGCACCGGCGCTCCCCCGCGTCCCCCCACCCGCCGCCACCCTTCCCGCACAGGAACCCGGCTTTCAGCCAGCTGCCGCACTTGTCCAACAGCCTGAACAAGCCGCCGTCCCCCTGGGGTCCGGCCAGCTACCAGAGCCCCTCTCCTTCCCCCGGCTCGTCCACCTCTTGGAGTCCCGGGGGAGGCTACGGCAGTGGAGGCGGCGGCTGGGGAGGATCCCAGGGCCGAGATTATCGCCGTGGGCTTAACGGAGGGATGACTCCCATCAATTCCATCTCCCCGCTGAAGAAGACCTTCCCCAACAACCACGTGGCGTCCCAGAAGTACCCCAGGAACAGTCCTGCCGGCTTCAACCCCAAGTCGTGGATGGACGACGGAGTAGGTCGGGATAACATTTTCCCTTTTCAGGTCAGTGCTCTTGTTCTAATCTCCCCAAACAGCGTTTTTGTTCCTAAGCTTCAGCGACACGCATGCAAGTGAATGTGTCACTTAAAAAAGGCAGCTTGTGTTTAGTTGTTAATGTGATTACATGATGTGGTTATTGCTGCTATTTTTAGAAATAGAGGGGGGGGGGAGGGAGGGTGGGCACGGATTTACACAGTTTGCTTGTTACCGTGCAAAAAGCTGTCGCTGGACTCTGCACTTTCACAGTCGAATGTCCCTTGCGGTGACTCACATGGATCTGCTGCAGTGGCGTGTGCCACGTTGGTGGAAGGAGGAAGAGGAGACGACGCTGGGAGGGGGGGATGGGTGGGGTGTGGGGGGGGGGAGTGCATTTGATTTGGTCTAAAGATGGGGAAGGGGAACACGGAGCAGGTTTGTGAGGAATCAGGAGGAGAGCAGCTTCGGTAAAAAAAAACGACAAGCGTCCTCATCATGAGGAAGGGGTTCAATCTGTTGCGGTTGTTCACATGGTGTTCCTCTTCATACGCCGAGATGGCCCACGTCGTTTTGTTGTTTTTGATTGTAGAAGCAAAACCGAGCGGGAGGGGGAGGAAACGCGCAGACGGAAGAATCGCTTTATTCATCGACACCACGATTAACGCGGCTGTTACGGCTTTGTCGGCCGCACACCCTTCACGAGAATCTGTCTGTCTCTCTCGCTCGCTCTCTCATACCGCCGCATCCCGTAGGCGCTCTGTTGGAGCCGGGCCTTGTGACGTTGGAGGCCACGGGGATACAGTGAATTCATTGTCTTGTTTCAAACAAAACCAGTTGAAGACAATGTGAGCTTTGCGTTATCAGAAGTCGGCCATAAAGGGATGGACACGGTCAGCAACAATGCTCAGGTAGGCCGTGGAGGCAAAGCGAGATGCTCTACTGGTACCAGGGAGGCCCAGAATCTGATTAGAAAACCCCCCCCCCCCCCCCCCCCCCCCACACACACACACACACACACCATTTCACCGCCAACGCCAACCTGAACCGTTTATACAGGGAAGGAAGCGTCTGTACTTACGTCCTGCTAACGCACACCTTTAAAACTAATATACAGACACGGCATGTTGTGCTTTTCCAGATTGTGTTCGCCGTAGTTTGGCTGCTTTTTTGAGCAACTGTTGCCTTTCTGTCGTATTCAACCAGTCTGCCCATTCTCGTTTGACCTCTGATATCAGCAGGGCAGATTTATGTCCAAAGAACTGCCGGTCTCTGGGTATTTTCTGCTTTACATCTGAAAGTCGGGTGATCTGTCTTTCCTGGATGATGTCACAGTTAACAGAACGCCAGACCAGGTGTACCTACTATTAAGAGAAAAGAGAGAGAACAGAAAGTTAAAGCAGAAATGACAACACATAATGCATAATTGAAGAACAGTAGAACTCTATAGAGTGAGAAAATTAGATCCTGATATCCTCCAGTAGCCTAAGCCTATAGCAGTAAAACTATAAAGGTAGCTCAGAGTAACATGAGCCACTCTAACTATAAGCTTTGTCAAATAGGAAAGTTTTAAGATTATTCTTAAAAGTAGACAGGGTGTCTGCCTCATGGACCAAAACTGGGAGTTGGTTCCACAGGAGAGGAGCCTGATAGCTAAAGGATCTGCCTCCCATTCTACTTTTAGAGACTCTAGGAACCACCAGCAGACCTGCAGTCTGAGAGTGAAGTGCTCTGTTAGGAACATACGGGGTAATCAGAGCTCTGATATATGATGGAGTTTGATTATTAAGGGCTTTATACGTTAGAAGAAGAATTTTAAATTCTATTCTTGATTTAACAGGAAGCCAGTGAAGGGAAGCTAAAATTGGAGAAATATCATCCCGCTTGTTGATTTTCATCTGCGGATGTCGGTGTCAAAATTTCCCCACATTACAAGCAAGTCGACTTAATCGTCAATAATTAAAAATTAACCCCCGCTGCTTGTGACTTCTCTAACTCTTTCTCTCCCTTTTCTCCATTCGCGATCAGTGAGTCATGGGGCGCCGCAGGTTCAATGGGAAGGACCTCGTGCTGACATGTCTTGACTTGCCTTGAGCGCTCGTGTAGCTGCATCGCAAACCTAAGTCCACAATCAGTCCGTTAGCGGTCGGACGGCTGCTGTTAAAAGTCAGTAATCTCTGTAGGGGGGGATGGGCTTCAAGTTTGAAGCCGTTGCAAATCTTTGGAAGCAATTTATTGTGTCTTTTTTACAAATAACATCAAACTAAAACCAAATTTGCATTGGTTTTGATGGCTAGAATTGTCATTAAATCATTTTAGCCAGCTGAAGATTATTTTTTTTTGGCTCAGTCAACAGTCCAGGCCCGAAACAGGACCGAGAATCTGTGGCACGACTCACGACGGATGATACCCATCAGGTTTGACCGGTCTCGATCAATTTGGGGAACGAAGAGAATAGGCAACGCTTTGGGTAGTTGGTGCTTTTATAAATTATTGACCCACATTCGGTATCGCTTCCCTTTTAGCTCAGCGGTGTGCGGCGCTCTGTGTGGCTCGGGCCCGCGCAACCCTAGTAAGGCGGCGTGTCACTGTAGCTGCAGCTTGTTGTTCTCCTGCGGGGCTGAACCGGAGCAACTAAAGTAGCATTGTCCTCCCGGCCTCTTGATTCTGTAGGGGCAGATCGAGGGTGAGCTTTGAATGGCGTTTCTATGTGAAGGGAATAATTATGTAAAAAAAAAAAAAAAAGAAAAAAAATGAGGGATCTGGCAAACAATCGGACCGTCTTTTTTAGGTCAAAATGATCATCAACAAAGGAGCGTTTCTAGAATGTTTCAAGACTTGAGAGAACCGCCGTGAGTGGCTTTTGGCTGCCAGCTGTTTTTCAGGTTGTGCAGCAGGTGGTCTGTTCTCCATATTTGCTTTCAGGGTTTGTTTGGTAATAGACTTGGTGAAAAGTGCTCAACAAATTGCCAACCTCGAATCCCGCGATGTTCCATCCTTAGTTAAATCCTTAGGGGGGATAAATTCACTGAAATTCATCTTGGCTATTTCCTACTTTCCTCCACATCTGTGTTTTTTCAAGCGGCGACCCAATCTCTGTTTGTATTAATGTGTTTTGTTGTATACCCAGCCTTTTTCTTCCCCCCCCCCCAGACACTGGCACACTCACGCTTAACTGACCTTCATCTGATAACTTGTACTTTAGGGAAGCGGTAATTAAAAGGGAATCTGACGGCAGCGCTGCTCGGATAACTCCGACAGTTTCCCAGGCAACGACGCATAGGTCACATTTTGCTCCTCGGAGGCTCCCAAACACAAATCATTATTGATATCCAAAAATAAAAAATAAATCCCCATCAGATTTGCAGTTCTCCTTGCCATTGAAACTTTCTTTTCTGGCCGGCTGGGAGTTCTTCTTGGTTTATTTGTTTACCAGCCTTAAACAGATCTAAAGGAAATATTAAGAGTGCGGCTACCGCACGTGTTATAAATATTTCAACCTTAATTTGTCGGTGTGACTTGCTTACTAGGCATGCAGATTTAATATTCATATCTACTTTAGTAGATTTTTTTTTCTGCGTTTTAAAAGAATTAAGCTCTGATCTTGTTTTTCTGTGGATTGACAACAGATAGGTCCATCTGTGAATGCTTCTTTTGGGGTTTCTATTGTTTTTCCAGTAGTTTTCGGCTGGAATCAGGAGGACCGTCGCTGGCATCCAGTTAAATATTAGTGCTGCTAGGCTGCATTTATTTTGCACCCTTCAGAAAGTAAAATTTAATCCAAAATGGTTACAATTATATACAGTTTTTTGATAGTGATTATCTAATATTTGATGTCCAGTTCACATTTATCCTTTTACTGTAAAAATGATTCATTTACCACATCTTTCTGCAAGGCCGTAAAAACTCATAACTAGCCTTACAGTCGATCGTCTTTATTTTAGGCCTTAAAAAGTCTTAAATGTACAATTTTAGAATACATTTAGTTATGTCTTAAATTGATTAAACGCTGGTTCACTTATTGCTTCTTCCGTTCTTTCTTCAACTAGTTGTGTGTCGTTGTTTTATTTTTGATAAATAAGCTGGTAGCATTGGTTTATTTCATGGTTTGTAGCTCTGGCTGACGAATCCAGGCGTTGTTATGCTATAAAACCGTGTTCATAGAGCAGAACCAGTCAATCTGGCAGAGAACCAAATAGATCTGCTTTCCCATGATTGGTGAGCAGCGTAGTAAATACTGGAAAACGTTAGTTTTATTATTTTTTCAAAAATGCATCAAAACTAAGAACTCCCGATATTCTTTTTGCTCCATAAACACACCAACCAACAGCATAGTCTAATGTACGTTTCTTCTAGGTCTAATAAAAAGATCAGCATGAATAAATTAAGATTTTAAAAATCTGTAGCATTCTTTTTTCCCTTGTGTGTTTTACAGTCCTTCGGTTAAAAGACGACCAGAAAGCGTCAAAACCGAAACGGGCAGTCGGACCACAAAGAAAAGCGGAAAACGGTATCGGCCAGGCGACACTTGATCGGTGCACCGTCACCGTTGACGCGGGGAAGCCTTTCCTAGATTCACCAGAAACAGCCCTGCTCCTGAAAGCAGCTTATTGGCCAAAGCCTAGATGTTTTTATTTGATTCAAATCCAAACATTCTTGTGTGATCCACAACCGACTCCTTCATCTCGGCAGAGCGTGTATTTAAGGAAGCCTGCCTTAAAAACAGGAATTTTAACAGCTGGCTCAAACCTATCATCGCTTAGTGTTATGAAATGTTCTGCATGCTGTTGGAAGACGTTGGTAGTTTTCTTTAAACCTTGATTTTAAAAGCATTCACACACCAGAGTGTAAAAAGCACCATATTTTGATCCGTTGGGTGTCAGTTTTCCATAAAACCTGACGAGATGCATCGTTTTTTTTCCCCCCTTGCGTACATGTTTTCGGCCCAGACTGCAGATGTTTCCCCTGCAGAACGAGCCCTCGGGTTTTAGCAGATAAAGCAGGACAGCAGTTTGTGAACGAAACAAACCCCGACGAGGGAACGATGTCACACTCTGAGCTTTCTCCACCTGCCTCGCGTGCTTCCCGTTTTAGCACCGACGCAGCAGACGGGGGGGGGGATCAACGGCTTTTGCCTTACGCTCGCCGTCGTCCGGCCTTCCTGGGCTCACTGAAATAACAGCGGCGCCGTCTTACTGGATTGTCCCGTTTTTGGACTCGTGGGATTGTGACGCAGCTCTTTTGGATTGTTCCTTTTTGATAAACATCGCTTTATAGCCGCTAACTACCAATGCAAGGATCAAACCTCCTCTTTGTTTGCCTCGGGCCTTGGGATTCTTTCGCACAGCGGCACCGTGACGCGCAGAAAGACGTTTCACCGCGCCGCAGTACCCGGGATGGGCCCCGTGTCCGGCCGAGCTGCTGCTAATGCCCTGATGGCCCGGTACCCGGCTTTTTGATCAAAAGATTTCGCTTTCATATAGATGGTTTTGCTCGGGTTTAGCTTCTCTTTCATGCCGCTCCTCCCCTGATTCCTCACCTGTCAGGCCTGCTGGTGTACCAGGTGCGCACACGGGGCTGATTTGGACTGGATTTTTGGCTCTTGACCAGGTCAAGACCCGCAGGGTTTGAAGGAAAGTGAGCCAGGCCAGGATATTGTCTCAGTAAGCCACCTGGGTTACCACTGGTTACACCCCCCCCCCCCCCTTCCCCCCTTTCTCACTGTTTGTGCAGCTCAGGAAACCCTCCAGCCTCATGCGGTGCATTTACAGGACATTATTTTACAGCCTGCTCAGTTCAGTGCATACACTTCATGTGGATAAAATAGTTCTTTGTCCGCTGCTGTGGTGTGTAAAACTTCCCCAGCAGGCGCATCGGTCGTTGCAGATATTTAGATGACCTTAAACGGTACAAATAAAAAAACGGGGAACTATAGCTGAGGTGAGTGGTCACGACAGTCGGGTCAACCGCGGCGCCAGCGATTGGGTTTTGCGTCTGTCCATCGTGGCACAGCCGTTCAGATGGAAAATTAGTCAAACTGGTCGATCGCCACTAAGGACTGGGCGTGTTTTAATTTTTAAATTGCCATAACACAATGAGAGCTGGTTACCATGTGAAGGACTCCCACCCAAAGAGATGTAGGGATGGTTGGGGATGAGGTGAAAAAACGACGTTGAACATCTCCCTACTTGTTTTAAAAGGGGCGCGGCACGTTTGGTGGTCTCAGATGGCAAAGATACCGCAAGCACAAAGGTTTATTTTTTTTCCATGTCCCTTCTATTAGGTGTAATGCCCGCCGACTCAGGCATCTGGCTGGATGGCCTGTCGTCCTGCACTCCACAAATCTGGCCTTTATTCAACGCTGGGAAGAAGTCAGCAAATGTTGAAGGAAAGCATTTGGAAGATCCATTTTTTTTTTTTTTTTTTACCCGTCCACCCTCTATACCCGCTAATCCATGTTGGGTCGCTGGTGCCGTTCACCAGCGGCCATTTTAAAGGGCAACACAGGGACACGCGCAGGACGGGCAACCATGCACACACGCAAACCCTTATTCAAAGCCAGTACCTTCTTGCTGCAAGGCAACAGGAAGCCGCCGGCTTTAAACCCACCATTCCCCACTGTGGAACACGGTGGTGACTGAATCACGCTGGGGGGAGGCTCGTATTCAGCAGGGTTGGTGACATGGTCAGATTTAGATGGAGGTAAATACAAGGGCGGTCCTGTGAGAAAACGTTTTTTAAAAGTTAGGACCAAATTGATAAAAAAAAACACCCACTTTTAATTATTATTTTTTGTTTGTTTTGGACTTAAAGACCCCAACTCGGATATATTTGGCCCTATTTAGCTGGATGGAAATTGACAGAAATTTGCTGGAAATTTGATGTTCATATATTAAAGTGAATTGAAGTATTTAATAGAAAAGCCCAACCAGGAGCCAGGCCCGTAAATTAGCCAGTGGTTCTTGATGTACATAGCCTGCTGCCCTGTAGCCTCCAAACGAACCACTAACGGAGGTTCATTTGTCTGCACCTGTTTCTTCCCGGGTTCTTTTTTTTTTCTGTTTTAAGAAGAGTAAAAGGAAACCTAGCCTTTGGTTTCAGGTACATAGGTTTCGTTTTGCTGTTAACCCACGTTCAGTCTTGACTCCGAATCCGATGCATGTAACAAGCTGTGTGTTGGTGTACAGCTACACTCCCAAGTGTTATTACAAATCTTTTTAACTTTTTTTTTTTTCCTCTCTATGGTTGTTTTCCAGAGGGAATTGACTCTAAACAAAAGAGAGTACGGAAACCACAGAAAGCTGGTCATTTTCTTGCAGGGCTTTTATGCATTATACTATAGCAAAAGATTAATAGGGACACTAACAGATGTTTTTTTTTTTTTTTTTTAAAACAAAGTTTTGTGATATATGCTTGCGAAGCTTAAGATTTTCTATTAGAGTCGTTTAATGACAGCCTTGCAGTCGCATCTGCACCTTGTGTTTCCAGCTAATGAGAGGTCTGAGCTGCACGACTCTGCTCTAAATGCAGCCTCGCCGCGGCCTCCTCAGACCCCTGTCAGACGCTGGGAAACAGGAAGAAAGAGCGCTCGTCTCTGCACATGCGTGCCTGCGCCGGACTCCTAATTAGTCCCTGTAGCCTGTGGTTTTCTGCGCGGCGCTCCGCTAAAGGGAGGGGGGGGACAGAGCAGAGATAATGTGGACGCGCCTTCTCTGGGTTTAGCCCTGGCTCCTACCAGGAGTCAGTTCAGGTTGAGCTAATCCTAGAGCCGAGCAAGTGCTGCTGCCTCTTAGCCACTCCCATTAAAAGCGGCCTAAATTCACTCAGGCACAGTCTATTGAGCTGTTCGGCCAACACTGAGTAATTGGCTGGTTTTGACAGTTGGGGGTATTTTGTGTCATTATGGGTCTTTGAAATATTGGACAAGGAGAAAGAGCTTCAAAAGCGCAATCTGCTTCCCTTTCCTGACCTCCTTTCTGTTCTTTCCACAAGGCTTTGCCTGCCTTCCTTTTTCACTCGGGGTTTCCTTTTTCCATGTTTTTGCCTCTTTTTTTTTTTTTTTCAACAACGGCTCAGAAGCTCAACTGCCCACCCTATACTACAGAAAGAAAACTAAAAGTAACATTTTCTTGAAATGAGTGTATTTGTCCTCGATTTGAGTTGGTAAATAAGATTATCTGCCAATGGAATATGATTTTTTTGCACTTAAAATGGGAACAGCTCTTCTCCATCATCTTATTTCAAGTGCAGTATATCTAATTATCTTATTTTAGAGGTCAAAATACTCATTCTATTGGCAGATAATCTTATCTACTTACTAAAATCAAGGACAAATACACTCATTTCAAGAAGATTTTAGTTATTTTTAGCTCCGTTTTTGCACTGTACACCTGAATTGACTGCTTGACTGTAAAATCCTAGAAGAAATTGCACTACTCCTAGTTTCCTTTTCTTCATTTAGATCCACAGCTCCCTCAGCCTTCAGTGGCTTTTATTCTTTATTGCAAGGCAGGTAACGGGCATGAATGATGCTGCAAGTTACCTCCCTGATGCGTTAAGTCGTTCTGTGCCACCCCACGCAACGCAAATCCGATGAATTACTTTGTCCAGATTTCAGATATTGCAGGCGTTCTCTTCGGGTGTTTAACTCCAACACCTTTTTGTCTCTTTGATTAAATGAAGGCATTTTTTTTTAAATTCTTTTTTATTTAGGACAAAAATTTGATCGATTTTAACAGGTGCCTGACTTGTCAGCTGCTGGTGATGAATAGCGACGTGTAAAATTAGCCAGTCGGAACCCTGCGGTGCACAGGTTCACTCAGCTTAGCTTCGCGAGAGATTGAATATTTTCTGACCTAAATTCAGAAGGTGCCATGGTAACACTGCGGGCTTGCCGCTTCGTCTGTGCGTCACACCTTTAAGAGGGCATAGCACGTGGGGCGCCTAGTAAAAGTATTCGCTCCCACCCCTGGCACCTGGAATCTAAATTTTTTTTTTAATCTTATGTGATGGAGCTGCACAAAAAAGTATGTTAGTGAAGTGAGATAAGAAACATGTATGTGAAACAATATTTTAAAATAACTGAAACTTGTCAGATTTATTTGTATCCACCCTCCCTTGATGGGAAGCCCCTAAAAAGTTCTGTTGCAATTCAATACGTTCGAAAGTCACATAAGTAGGGTTAGGGTTAGTGTCACATGATCCGTCCGTATAAATGCACCTTTTCTGAAAGGCTCCAAAGGCTACAGCGCCACCTAGCAAGAGGCATCACACCTTGAAAACCAAGGAGCTCTCCAGACAAGTCAGGGACAAAGTCACGGCGGCGTTCTAAAATAATATCCTCATCTTAGAGGTTCCTCCAGAGCGCCATCAAATCCAGGTAGGTGACTCCCTAAATGTATGGAGGAAGGTGCTCTGGTCAGATGAGAGAAACGTACTTTTTAGCCCACCAAGGAAAACACTATAGTGCAAACCCAACACATCCCATCACCCCGAGAACGCCATTCCCACAGTAAAGCACAGTAAAGCTGTCTGTGATTTGAGACTTGGCCAGAGGTTCGGCCCGACTCAACAGCAGGGTCAAACTGCTGCAAAATACTTGAAAGTGGTTGGAGGGCTGTCTTCCAGCTGGACAACGGCACCCAACATACATAGAACGTCAATTTAATGGTTCAAATCAAAGCATGTTCATATGCAATGATGGCCCAGTCAAAGTCCAGGATTAAATCCGTTTGAGAATCTCCAGCAAGACCTGAACATTGTTTAGATATTGAATCTTAGTCGGTGAAAGTTGGCCTACTTTCCAGATTTTTATCTGTTAAAAAGAAACATTGAAGTGTTCCAAGAGTCTCTTGGCTTTGTGTTGGTCTATCACAGCAGACCAAACCCATTTAAATCTGTGCCTGTAATGTAAGAAAATGGGAAAGTTTTATGAAGACTTTTCAAAGCAGCCATAGGTGAACTCTTCATAAAAACAGCCGTTAATCTGTCATCGGCCTCGATCAGCTAAGCCTCCGTGCTATAAAGTACCACAATAGTCAGTCTGATTGATAAATATAGTTTTCCATCACGTCCATTAAGTATTCATTTCATTATCAGCCGTTGCATTCTTAATAGATGAGGCTCTGATTATTTTTCTGGTGCCATCACCATTCTAATGACTTTTTTTTTTGAAAAAGACGTTTCACAGTTGATGAGATTTGGCTATCAAATAACTATTAATAACGATTATCGTATTAAATGCAATTCAGTGTAAATCGACTTTAGGCCAAGCAGCAATATTAAAGTTTTGCCAACCATATTACATCTGATTACACCAAATGGCAGAGCTGTTTTTTTCTTTTGTCATTTTTTGGGGCACTAGTGACCTTTTTAATGAAAGTGGGCTTACTGGCAGGAGGCTGAGGGCCGGAGTCGAACCCAGGACAGCCGCGCCGAGGGCCGGCGGGTCCGTGCATGGGTTGCACGTGCTGCCACTGCGCCACTGGTACATCAGTATTTTTCATCTGAAATTCTTCATTTCAGATGAAGCAAGGGTCTGGAGAGAGATGCTGTAGACTCTGTAGCACAGTCCTTTCACCTAAAGAGAAATATGTTTTCACATCACCGTAGTGATGATTTCAATTAATATTCAGCGTTACGTTAATAAGCGCCAGCGTATGGATCCAAAGGTCATTGTTACTGAGCCTGATGAGACTGCTCTCACCAGGCTAGCCGGCATTTAGTATGATTCCCCAGTTGCTCCGCTCCGTCCCAAAGGCTGCACCGTTTTTTTTTTTTTTGGTGATGTTTCCAGATTAGATGACTCATTCACTGCATGCATGATCCAGGTACAGTTAGCACAGTTTAGGATTGTAATTTTTAGCCGGTTATTTTGCTACAAAACGAAACAAAGCCTGTTCTGCAGTATTTTTGCTGAGTCATCTTCTAAAAGGCCGCGTCTTGGCTTTCAGCCTTCGAGTCAAACTCCGTGCCAGGCCACGGGCGGATGGAGCGGGATACTTTATCGACCCCCGAAAACGCTTTTTTTTTTGTTGTTGTTGCAGAAGCTAAACGACAAAGCAAAAAAAAATAAAAATAAAAAATTACAAACTGAGTCGAGCCTATGAACCCCGCCGACCGCGGGCGGGTTTCTCGCCGACTCGGGACGCGCGCTGCCTCGTAAATCGAGTCCTTCTCATTTCAGATGTGGCCGGGTGTGTAGCTGTGCGAACCCTCCAATCTGTCACGTATAAACACTTTGTTGGTCAGCTGCCCAGTTGTTGAGATAGAAGGCAGCGCAAATCTGATGATTAATCAGCCTCCGCACCTCTCTGGGCTGAGTTTTTACCGGCGGCAGAGGACAGTCCGGCCCTCACCTCCACCGTACTGATCCGGGATTGCTTTAGCTTCCTTTATATCTGCGTTTACTGTTGTGTGGACGTTCGGTTGGATTGCAGGCGTGCGGTGTACAGTTCTCCAGTTGTTGCCGACCTGAAGCAGCAGTCTAAGCCTTGCGTATGATACCGCGGCGCACGTGAGAAAACAGAAGACGCAGCCTGGCTTCTGTCCCTGCCCTGATGTTTGTTTTTGAGCGAGAGAGTTGTGCGCTGGGTGTGTTCTGCCCTGTCAGTTCTGTTTTCGCAGGGTTCCTTCGGTTAGTGTGGGAAATCTGCTCTTGCACAAATCAAAAATGTTGGCTGCAGCCGAGCGATTCCGGGCTCTGCGTTACCAGACATCTGCCGTGTGCTGCAAAAAAAAAAATGTCTTACCCTTCAAACTTCTTTCCTGGTTTTTGTTACAGTGCAGGCGCAGACCTCCGTGTGTTTTGTCGAGGTTTTGCGTGACAGACCAACACAAAGCTGTTGGTGATTTTTTTATTTTATTTTTTTAAATGGAAGGGAGAAGACACATGGTTTTCAAAATGTTTTTACAAATGGGCATCTGATAAGTGTAATGTGTAGTAGTATTCAGCCCTACTGAGTAAGCACTCTTTGAGCCACCTTGTTTTGCAATTACAGATGCAAGCATTTCCTGGGTAAGTCTCTAGCAGCTTTGCTCATTTAGAGATTTAAAGTGTTACCCATTCCTCAATCTTAAGTAGAAATGAAAACATTTTTTTTCTCCAACTTTTACTTCTAGCTACAGATTCTAAATTTGATTTATGACTGGGTCCTTTTTAACCCATAAATAAACTTTAATCTGAACCATTCTATTGTAACTCTGGCTGGTTATATGTAGCGTTTTTTAACCTGCTAGAGGAAAAGCTTCTGCCCCTGTTTCAAGTCTTTCGTAGGCTCTGGACTTCCATGTATTTAGCTGGGTCCATTATTTCCATCCACTCCGACCGGTCTTCCTGTCCCTGTTGAGGCAAAGGGTCCGTACACCAGGACGCTGCAAACACCATGTGTCACTGTGGGGATGGTCTATTCAGCATGATGTGAAATCTAACAAAGAAAGGGCCCCTGAAGCGGGAATTCAGACGGCGAACGTCGGATCTTGCCCAGCCGCTCTGACTTTCCTACCCAATATGGCTGCCGCATATGTGGAATGTTGTGAAAGTTGCCAGAAAAAAAAAAACAATTTAGTTTCACTTTGGACAGTTTTTATCTCATCATACCGGCGGCCAACGTGGTTCTGAAAAATATCTATTTGTGGAGATGTTCTGAAGGGAAATACTTTATCGACCAGTTTTGCTAACAGCAGCTAGCGACTTGCGGCCAACATTCCCTCAGCTTGGATGTGACGTCATTGCTAGATCCCGGTTAGCAACCACTGAGTGCAACATTAGCATCATACATCTTCATCAACACTGCTAGAAAGCAAAAAAAAATAAAATTTAGTTTCACTTTGGACAGTTTGAATCTCATTATACCGGCGGCCAACGTGGTTCTGAAAAATATCTATTTGTAGAGATGTTCTGAAGGGAAATACTTTATCCGCCGGTATTGCTAACAGCAGCTAGCGACTTGTGGCTAACATTCCCTCAGCTTGGATGTGACGTTATTGCTAGATCCCGGTTAGCAACCACCGAGTGCAACATTAGCTTCATACATCTTCATCAACACTGCTAGAAAGCAAAATATATATATATATATATATATATATATATATATATATAAAATCCCCACAGCATGAAACGTCTACCACCACGTTTCCTTGTATAGATGGTATTTTTAGGACGATTTCCAGAGTTACAGTTTAGTTTATCTTACCTGCTGTGTTTCCAGGTCTCCATAATGCTGTTTGTTCACTATTATGTCCTCCAGGACCTCCACAGAACGGCTGTATTTGTGCCTAAATTATATTACACAACTTTTCTGTTTGCTAAAATAGTGACTGCTACGAGGCAATGGATTCCTCTGGGAATTATTTAGGAGAATTAGAGTAAAGAGGGCACAATACATATTGAAATCAAACTTCATTTTTGTTTTTAATCAGAAAGCTTTGTATCCTTTTTCCGCTCCACGTCACAGTTTAATGTTTTCTCCTGTTGACGAAGCACACCGAATCCCAACAAAACGCACCGGTGCTTTATGGTTGTAACGCTGCAGCAGTGTAAAATTTCCGAGAGTGTTAATACCTTTTTCACGGCACCGTTACTACGCTTGTTAACCCATCGGGCGCACAAAGTGGCTTCTGACTTTAGGAGCGGCTCAAAACAGCAGGGAGGGGATGAAAAAGCGAGGTGCCTGCCTGGCAGAGCGCGGGTCATGTGGTTCACAGAAGTAGGTCTGTTTTTCTGAACCCTTCAGCGTTTAACCCCTGTGAAGTTCATGGTAACAGAGTATGCTGTGAGCTTTTTCTTTCCACAGTGCCTTCGCCCGCGGGCTTTCTCTACTCGCGTAAGCTGCAGCTCTCAAGGATTTTAATCTGTTTTTTTAATAAAATTCTAGAGAATCCGCCGCACAGACCCCACTACAGTACTGCAAGTGAACAGAGGAGCTGTGCGTACGGATGATTCTTTTTGTTTTTGATCACGGCGCACAACCACCCCGACGAAGCTGAGACGGTACAAAGGCGGTGCATTGTGACTTAGAAGAAGAACCTAAGGGAGGAAGTCTTATGATCCAAACGTGCACTGGTTAAGGCTGGCTCGCATGGCAACATTTTTAAATAGTCGGCCGATATTCAAAGCGTGAGAGACTCCACTGCAACGACCAAAAAAAAAAAGAACCGTAGATAAACATTCTTACTGCAGATCAAACGTGAGTTTAAGGTGAATAAACATGGACGATGAGGAAGAATAATGGTGATAGTTTGTGGACTGATTTTAACAGAGAAAAAAAACATAAAAACAAAAGGCATTGGTTAAAGGAGTGGAGGGGGGGGGGGTGACCTCGACGTTTGCTGCACTGTGATGGAGGTGAGCGGGGGTTTCCTTACCTCGCTTTCTGATTGGCTACGCGTCACATTCGTCCGTCTGCGCGCTCTTTTGTCACCCCACACTCTATCGGTTCAAAAAGGGAACTTGAAGTAGCAGGTAAGTGAGATGATCTGCCAATGAAACCAGTATTTTGACCCCTAAAATAAGATGAGATGTTCCTATTTTAAGTTCAAAAATCTTATTCCATTGGCAGACAATCTTATTTACCTGCTCAAATCAAGGACAACCGCACTCATTTGAAGATGATTTTACTTACTCTTAGTTCCCTTTTTTGCAGTGATATCGGGGAAAGACAATCCGACATGTCGAATATCCCCGATTTGAGGTCAGAGCGGTCCCGACGTTCGACCGAGTGGACCCGATCATTCTTAGGACACCACACATGGGAGGAATATATCTTATGAATATCTTAAGAGCCACGTCGATAGTCGGGGCCCTTCGGAAGGGGAAGATCGCGGACAAAATCAAGATAATTATCCTGCCGTGCGAACCAGCCTATACTATTTAATTCCTCTGGAGTGTATGCATTTTTTTTTCTTTCTTAAAATGGGTGGGTTAGCATTATTTGAGCTACACTGTCGGCTCATTTATTGTCTACAGTTGAAATATTAAATAAGCAAAGCCAAAAGCACTTCTGTCAACATATGCGCAAACCTACGGATGTCGTCAAAAGGTTTTATTTTGTCTCTCTCTCTAACTGTGTCAAGTCATTACGACACACCTTCTCGACAATTCTTGAGAGCAAACAAAGGATGATAAAATATTTCTACACCTCAGTTGAGTATTTCTTTCCAGACTTTAATTGCTCTGGTCCCTTTTTTTAATGCGAAACCATCCTAATGCAGAGTGCTGCTCTGTGGTTTGTGGGTCTGGTCGGTCAAGTGTCTGGTCACAGCTAAGTGCATATTTTCCAGTTGTCTCACCCTGAACATTTTCCAGCATTTGTAAAAGTTTGTATGATGTTAGTCAGAATTTCTAAATCATAAGAATTATACTTAGATGGATTCCTAATATACTCTGAGTCCCTGTAAGGCTTTTTGAAGCAGCGCCTTGAAGTAGTGGAACAGCTGAGTGCAGAAAGTAGGTTTTAACGTGACAGTTTGGGGAGAATAAACATCTCTAAGCTTCTTTTAGACAGAAGGTAAAGCTTACTGAGCAGCGCCTTGTTGCCAGAGGAGTCACTGGCTGGGATCTCTGATGCACGGATGAGAGATATGACAGTATTTAGGGAATTTCTTCTTTTGTGGTGACACTCATAGTAGAGTGACTGGGGGGCTGAGTGACTATAAATAGGAGGAAGGAAGGAAGAGATGAAGTATTCAAACATGTGGTTCGGATGGGGTTTGTTGGGCATTTCGGATTTAAAAACAATAAGGTTATGAATTTCAGATCGTGGTCTTTTGTTTGTTTTGAAAAGCAGGAAACGAGAGGGGTCCGTCAGCGCCGCCCGCTTGTCGTCGGCTGCATACTTGGCCGAGGCGGAGTCGAAGGCAGAGAGGCTTATCAGCGTGCCGCTCGCTGTATTTGTTTGTGGACAAGGACGTGTTTTCAGCGTGAGAGCATATTTTGTGTGTGTGCACATTGTAAGGGTGTGAGAACGTTTACACACATCGGTGTGTGTGTGCGTACCCAGATACGCGGCGTCGCCGGCGTGCCAAAGATGGGCCCCTGTGGAAGGTGGAGCTGTTGACGTGGCTGCGCTCGGCGTGACTCCGGCTGTTTTTTTTTTTTTTTTTTTTTTAATGCCGTCTCATGTAGCCGGTTCTTCTCTTGCCAGTCAACGGTTCAGATTCACCAAGACGTCTCGGCAAACAAAACGAATGGAGGCGAACAAGAAGAACACGTTTTGTTCTGGTATTTCGGTCGATGCCAGATTGTCCATAATGCGTCAACAAACCGTTGTGCATTTCATTCGTGCAGCTGTTTGTTAACGCACACTACAAAGCTGGGGGGGCAAAAATCCAAAATGATGTCATCTTTCATGTCTTTTCTATTATCAATGTGATATTTTATGATGTCGCGCACACGTATGCAGCCAGTCTTTGAAGTGCTCAGATCATATTTTCATGTGCAAATGAGAAATGCTGTCTCCTCCTCCTGCTTTGGTCTGTATGCGTTTAATTTAGGTCAGTGCTGCATTAGAAGATAAATCTAATGACTCCTGCTCCACTTTAAACACTGGTTGCCACAATAACAAGAAGGGAATTTAAAGTACACGCCTTCCGAGAGAGAGAACGAAAGAGAGAAAGAAAGAAGTTCAATTTGTTGGTTTTCTTTTCCCCCCCTGTAGGAACGAACCAGGTCGTTCGACAGCTTCAACATGAACACTCTGGAGAACTCCCTGATCGACATCATGAGAGCTGAGCAAGACACCCTGAAAGGTACATTTTGCAACTGAAAATCAAGAAACATGCAGCTGTACAATGTTTGCTTCTTAGCAGATAGCTATAGTTTTCCACTTGGCCTTCTCAACGAGCCTGATGCACATAGAGCAACCTCCTAGGAAATCACACACACTCTTATTCATAAGTTAATAAATTAAATAGGTAAACATAACCTTGGCATAAGTGATAATTGGACAAAGCCACAGTTAATACTGCGTTTTATTTGTATTTAGAGCTGCAATTCCAACGAGGATAGTCTGTGCTCTCTGAGCCGCCCCGAGTTCAATATCCAATATGGCTCATATGGTGAAAGCTGCAGGTATAATCTGCTTGCACTTCTGGAAGCTTGAAACTTATTAAACCTGCAGGACAATTGGTAAGGTACGACCTCTATTTGGGGACATGTTGATTGATTGTTTAAATGCGTAAAATAGAGAGAAACACAAAGGGAGTCCCAAAGCGTTGCATGTGCTGACTTCAAAAGCAAATAGAACGTTATTCTTTGATTTTAGTCGTTTCTAAGCATTGCACCATTTTTACATGAAATGAATCTGTATCGACAATTGTGAGCCTTAAAATTAAATCATTGTTTTTTTTTTTAATTCCCCTAAATTAACTCTACTTTTCAAAACCAGGGGCCTTATGTTGAATTGAGAGCAACAACATCCTAAAGCTGTCTCTCCTTTTTTACAGATGGAGATGATATAATATCTTTCACAGCAATGCCTTCAACAACTTTTAATTATTGTTTGATTTGTAATTTTCAATTGCCACAATCTGCCACACTATTTTCTGTGAGAGTTAGCGTTTCAGCAAGTGAAAATATACAAATGTTGAGCTGCAGTTATAGAGACTATCCAGAAGGGCAAATGTTGCATCCAGGAAGTCTTGTGCAATAGCGACATCGCAGACATTGATATCGTCATGATGACTGTGATTCTGAATCTTCCCCATCCTTTATGTTTACAAAGAATTACAATGTAAACCAGTATATTGTAAGGTATATAGCCACTTAATATGCTTATATATTTCTGATTTCTTTTCTGACTAAAAAAGACCAAAAACCATTTGATCCTGATAAAATTAGGTGATATACACCAAGCCTCCATCCTGATAGTGTTTTGATGGTCCTTTTTTGTGGATAAAAGTACCCCCAGCACCGGGCGTGATGACCAGATATAAACAGACGTGGCGACATCTACCGATAGTATCGCAGAACTATAATAATGCCGGTTTGCTTAATTTATAAATCACTTGTAAATAATGCCGGACCGAGCCTGACCCTCTGTAATTCCTCGCAGTAAAGCGGCAGCTCGGCGTGATCGAAGACCAACTGTTATTAATTAAATAAAACAATTTTACAGCAACTTTAACAGCCTCATATCAGAACATTTACTCACGTCGATCAACTCTGCGGTCACATCTGAGCAATCGGCAGGTTTAGCGTCCGCTTCAGTGAACACCAACGTTCATAAAGTTTTCCTAGCGACGTTCCAGTCTTTTCCCCCCTGGAATCATATATTGTTTTGCATTGTTTTCACTGGATCTTAGACTTTCCTTAATTGTTTCGCTGGGAGACGCTAATAGCAGTTAGCCACTTTCTTGTTTTATCGACTGCTGCGCATGTGCAGTGTTGTACTTCCTCTGTTATTAAAAATAAACACGAAAGGCTTTATTTACTAACAAATTGAGCAAAAACAATGCGTAAAACACCAAAATCATAACTAATACACCAGGAGGACGTGATAATCGTTCATAAAAAATCTTTGTATGCAACCAAAGTGAGCTACTGACGTATACATAAAAAAATCCAGTCAACTAACGTAGCCATGAACCTTTAAAATAACCGCTCCTGAACAACAAGTAGACCTTGCCAAGCTTGTCCAGCAAAGCACTGCACTGCAAAGCAAAGGGATGATTAAGGTTAATTGTGCTGGTCCATTGTTTTAGCTTGTGTTTTGCCAAACCACAAAATTCTCAGTCATACATTGAGCAACCAGCTTTTAAGACTTCCAAGTCTGGTTTAGTTATTTGCTGAAGGTTTTGAGCCAGTGTTAACAATGAGCCCAAACGTAATTAGCTCAACGTTTTGTTTAATTGTTTTAAAAAGGGGCGCAGCCCTCAGTAATCACGGCTGAGCAATACGTGGCTGACAGTAAAGCCCTATAGCCGCTGTTATCTCTTGGTTGAGAGGGAGGAGCCGGTCGAATCAGTTACACCTTTGACACAGGCTTTACTTTAGTGTAATCCTTTGGGTGGTGCATACAGACCAAACCTGTCATTAGTCACTTCATGTATTAGTACTTAAGTACTTTCATTCCATACGGCAGCCGTGTTTCAATTGGTACATAAAGTTACCTAAGCTTAAAATGGTTGTGTCAGTTCAAAGCACAAGTATCTGGCAGGTAGGTGGTTCAATCACACTTTTGGTTAAGAAAAGAGGTTTTCCACCAAACTTGTTCCTAGTTGGGGGTTTTTAAGCCTAGAAGCCAACATGGTGCCATTTCATTGAGTCATTGTAAATATCTCCTCTATTAGGTTTGTTTATATGCATAATAAACTCAGTTTCATACTGCAATCCAGGTTTGTTACTGGTCTTTGCAAAGGGAACAGTGTGTGCAAATATAATCGACACTTTAGTAAACTAAAGACCAGAGTTACGCACATTATATCAAACAGCAGTTATAAAGACCAATCTCATTTTCTCATAATCAGTCTAAAGAATGAGCTCCGTTTCAAACTACAGTCCAGGTCTCTGGCGCTCTTAACAGAGTGAAGTTTCTAAATATGTTTTAGTTGGAAACAGGAGTCTGGAAACTCATAGATTTAAACCAGAGTTTTATACACCAGATTGTAATTAAAAAGAAAAAATGCTCAGCAGGTTTTTATAAGTGCCATCAGCCAAAACAGCAGCCGCCACAGCAGCTCTTTGCAGAGCGCTGACCTGCAATCAATTTGTTAAAAGCAGTATTAAAACAAAAAGTGGGATGATTAGACATGAATGTCTAATCTTTAAAAGCCACAAGCCTGTCTCCAGAACCCAATGTTAGTGTTTCTTTTCTTATCTCTGGCACCGCTAAGAGTCAGATCTGAGACGGCACCAGTTTTTCTACACTTCTATGGGCTAAGCTAGCTTTGGTTTTACACTAGAGATATCTGAATTAACCAAGTTTTATTTTCCATCTGTCGTCCAATCTGAGCACGCAGAAATGTCCTTACAAAAATGTAAGGACATTTCTGATTTTCTCTTTTGTCCCTCTGAACACAATAAATTGTTCCTAAAGGGCGCCACCTTGTAAAACGCATAAAATCAGTGTCAGTGCTACAATAACAAGACAATTAAAACGCTGAACTTCAGGCTCCTTCTCATAAATATCCTTTTATTATCTCAGTCCTAAACAAACAAAAGGCCGTGTGCATCCTGCTGTGCTCTTTGAGTTCTGCTGTAGAAAATCCTACCTTTTTAATATCAGGACCGGAACACTAAAAGCCTGAGCTACCAGAAACGTTACGTTATCAGCTCTTTGGCACGGCTTTCTGTGACGCTAGCGTTTTGCTCTGTTTGCACTTTAATGCAATGCGTTACAGCATTTTTCTTTTCCACCTTAGTCATCTTTATTTTTTTCTTTTCTCCCTCTATCGCACTCTGGGTTGTTCTCAAAGTTAAACTTACAGCACACAGTTGTGAAACAATGAAGCACGCCATATCATCTCCCTCACTTGTTATCCTTTCATTTGACGTGTCGCTCTTGGCGGCTATAAAGTTTTACAGTCATAATTTTCATAATTATGGTGCTGCGTGGCACTGTAGTATGACAGGTGTAGCTTGAGTAAATTAACTTTTTTCCCACGCGGCGTAGTAAAACGCCATTATAGCACCAGGTTTGCTTTGACTGCTCACCTTTTTCTTTTTTCTTTCTTTTTTTTGGCATAGCTTTTTTGCAATTTGCCGCACGTTTGTGAAAGCGCAATAAATCAAACGCATCTTGACGTTTCTCATTTGAACTCAACATATCAAACAAAAAGCGAGCGCAACAAAAGCAAGGGAAGAGGCAAGACAAAATGTCCACAGAAACGGGGGGCTTTGAATCCCTTCCAGCATTGTTCCGACTGGCAGAAAGGATCCCTCTGTTCGTCCACACCGCCACATAAACACACCACTGCATTGTGTTGGCTTGTTCATACATGTGCTTTTAAAGTGGACTGTTTGTGTGCAGCCAGCGGCATGCAAATGAGCTTCACGAAGCAGCCACATACAACCCTGCAGACACGCTTGGGTTGTGGCGTACCTGCTTGCTCCTCAGAGTCTCTGGGAGGTTTAAAATCCGGCCTGACAGCCCGTGCTGGGTTGGGCTTTGAGTTTGAGGCGGCGCACCTGTTTGCCCCTTCTATTTGTTACCTGGCTAATTCACAAGGGGAGATAGATGGGTAAGTGCTGCAGAGAAGAATCACACTGCTGTGTTTGGCTGCTTCGGGTCAGTCCCTACGGTTCTGTTTCCTCTGCTGTGTGAGCTCAGTTTGCAGGGTGTGGGGGAGGGGCCCGCAGATTTCCTTGTGACAGGGGCATCGGAATGCACCAATCGCCAGGCGGTCCGTGCCCACACAACAATGGCTGTACTATTTCGGCTCTTTCATCTCATCATCCTTTTTGGTGCAAGCGGGCCTTGCATAACTTTGAAGGCTGTTTGGCATCATAACATGTATTTGTGTGTTTGTGTGTGTGTGTGTGTGTGTGTTTGTGGTTGGGAGGTGGCCCTTACGAATTCCCCTTTGGAAAAAAGTATGGTCCGAGGATACAGATAGAAAAATGGAGTTAAATGAGAAGGAGAGAGGCGATTGATATTTTCACAGTTACAGTATCTAACAAATAACTAGTTTGTCATTTGATGTGTATCAAAAATATGAAATTAGACATAATTTTGTCTGTTTTGTCCAGAAGATGGATATGAAGCGGCTCTTGGTCTGTTTGGGCCTCTGCTAATATAGACCCCGGCTCCGCCTTTATATTGGCATTTCATCCCTTATTTCCTCTTTCTCTCACCTGTAAACAACCACTTACTTGCCTATCAGCTTATTCTTTCTATGTTAAGTCCTTTCACAAGATATAAAAACAAATTGTTTGAAAACGGTTTAAATTGGAGTCCCTCAGTCCCTTCACTATGTCCCTCGTGGCAATGGCAGAGTCTGAGAACTTGGTAGAACTGTAACGGAAATTGCTGAGGTAGGTTTAAAAGGGACCTCTGCACAAAGACCCCAAAGGTGGATGAGATTCACCCAAATAGTGAAGGCTCTGGGCACTGTTGGGCTTTCGTGGTTGGCATACCTCTAAAGCGTTGCATGCAGGACTTGAGCAGCTCTTGTCAAGTGGCGGACCTGGGTGGGTGTCATAATTATTAGGACCAGGGAGCTGGAGAATGTGTTCCAGCTATTAAGTCTGTTGCATCTCCCTGGGGAAGCTTAGATTAGGAGTCTGGAAAGGAGGCACTGTCTGACTGTCCAACCTCTGATTGCAAAGGAGCAATGTAGCTTTCGTCCTCAGCATGAAGGAGTGGACCAGATATTTAGCCTCGCATAACTACTGGTTGGAGTTTGGGTGTCTGAATACCAAAACAAAAAGCTGTGTGCGTGTTGATACAGAGACAGTGCTGCCCATTGTCACCAATTCTGTTTGTGGTGTTCATGGACAGGATCTCAAGTTGTAGCTCCGCGATATCTCGCAGCAGACCCACCACGTCGTGGTCAGGATGTTAGATGACAGCCCAGCTGTATGTCCACATGGATTCTGACACATTTCTATGGAAACAATCAAGAAACAAAGCAGTCTGTGACTTGTAGATTTCTAAGGTTCATGGGTACTTGTTGGCTGGCACAGGATAGCATACAACTGTTAAAACTAAGGCCTTCCTTGAGGAGTAGATGCATTTTTCAACTTTAAATCACAAACATTTGATATCAGCACACGTTAATGAGAGTTTATCAGACACTAATCCAGAGAAGTGTTTCTGTTTCTATTTGGTCGTATGATCATTCGTTGTTGCGGGTACAGGAGTTTTCCATTGGAATTTACCCAGTCAGACATGGACCGTGAAGACATGGAATCTGTTTGTGTCTGTGAGCATGTCTTCTTGGCTTTTCTTTGCCTTTAGGAATGTAAACACTGCCTTTTGGTGTCTGGTCACAAAAACATAATCAGTATCATTGCTAATACCCAATGTAAGACTTCTCCTCAACTTCCTGAAGTCTTTGGAGCTTCACCTGTTTAATATTTTTTTTTTGTATCCCTGCCTCTTAGCCACATTTGACTAAATAGGGAAACGTATTCAGTTACAGTCTGATGTGTCCTGACTCTTATCTCGTCATATGCTGCAGCAGGTTAGCCTTATTGCCTAATTGTGGCACTTTCTTGCCTAATTAGAGACTGCAAAATCATACAGTTTGCTACATTATTTCACTTTCTATTCCTATTATGGCTGCCATTTATCGTGCCAACTATCGTGAAAGGCAACTTATTAGTTTGCTCTTTACTTTCATAACGCTTTGTACTTAGTAGTAATTATTATCAGACGTTTCTTATGAAAACTTGCATCAAGTTAACTTGGAGTAAAGACATTACTTGATACAAATTTTTGTTCTGTTTTCCTGTGCAGGTCGTCTGGGATTCCCTCACCCCGGGGGGGACAACCCTCTGCCCCTCAACGGTATGTATGGTAACCTACACGTCGCCCTCAAAAGTCCACTAACCCTGAAAATGAAAGATAAAGGTCATCATAAGGATGTGCATACCACATTCATATCTCTTCCCAGTCTGGAACTGAAAATAAAGTATTGATGTCTGATCAGAATTTTGAGACAGATGTCTAGTTTTTGTAAAGCTTGCTGATAATGATTTTAGCCGATTTCAGTTTTTCATCAGAGCTATTGAACGTTTATAGGAATTGGATTCAAATCATTTTCTAGGCTTTGTGCTGTGAGTTAACTCCTATATTAGGAGTAGAAATGAGATCACATCCTATGTGGGAGAGAGCAGTTGCTGTAAAACAGAGCATTGCTACTTTTGAGTTGATATTTGAAAACCTTTCCTAGCATGCTATGTTAGCCGTTAGCATGGTTAGCTTTGCTGAAAAAGCGATCTTTGTGTGTATTCCCTGCCACCTTTTTAAATGCCCCATTCAACCTCTAGAATGGTCAAAAGTATAAAATAGAGCAGTAGTCCTCAAATAGTGCTCCCCCTCCCCCCTTTTAAGGAGGACGCGAAGGCATGACGGGGGGCCCCAAGAATAGCTTTGTCTTTTTCCTTTTTTTACCAGACTGTTTGGCCTGAACCTACAGTAAGTAGTGTGTAGCAAGGGATTCTCAGTAATCATCTGAGCAACATGTAGGATTCCCTCCTTATATTCCACTAGGGAGCTTTACAATTTGTTAAATTACATTTATTCAGGGGCATCAGCCGACACAGGAAGTTACCTTTCTGCCATTAAAAGTCACCAGAAATGAAATAAAACCATCAGATTGCTTCTTACATTTTGATACATTGCCCAACATGAGGAGTTGATTTTGAACATTGTAAACACCTTGGAAACATCCTACTTTCATGGTTATTCTGTACATTAGCACATAGTTAGCACAATGCTAGCTGTGTAGTACCGTTTGGAGCTGAAGCGTTATATACTACCCTTTGCAAAAAGTAGTATACTTAAGTTAATTTTATTAAGTATACTTAAGTATAATGTGTGGTTTCAATTTGTGTTTATTGAAGGTTATCAAATAATAAAGATTGATGATGTGTCAAATCATGGGGCAATAAACAGCCAGTTCAATCAGAACTGGTTTATATTATTAATAGCACATCTTCACTACATTGGTAATGTAGCTATGAAAATTTGTGGATGTATAATATTAATAAACTCTTAAAAAGAGCATAAAACTTATTCTATCAGTAATTTGTCTTTAATATTAATGGCTTCATATTATTTTCAGTATATTTTCAGCTCGTCTATTTTATGTCTGAATAGGTTCATGCCTACCTAAAAGTAACATGGGCCGTCTTTCCAGAGAGAGAACGTGTTTCATCATTTGCTTTGACTGCTGGGATGTGTCCGGCTAAAAATCTTTTAGACTGTTGTTAATATCATATATTTTATAAAATATGGCAGTGTTGAACATTTCTAGTTGTTAGATATCGATGTTATAGAATGTGTTTAACAGTTATAAAATTAAAACGTGATTCTGGGTAATCTTCAGAGCGGCAGTTTCAATGCATTAAGAGAGAAAACAATAAAAGTTACGTTTCTAACTCATTTTGTTGGGGTGGTGGAGCCTGAAATGTTTCTATTCTTTAAGGGGGGCAACAAAATATTTGGGAACCACTGAAATAGAGCAGCGTTGATGTAGGTTATTCAACCTTCTTATTACCTCCTGAAAGTCTTGCTCTCTCTCTTGCTTTCTCTCTCTCACAGCTTGAATTAACTGCAGACAGGCCTCAATCAGTTCTAGAAAATACTTTCTTTCTAACTTTGAGAAAGTTCTCAACTACAAGTGTTGTCAGCCCGACATGGCAGCGCTTAGTATGGAGCGTTCGCTGACATGAAAAGGGCTGAACTTTTGATATTCTGACGTGGTGTGTTTCTAAAATTAAGCTAGAAGAAAATTGTTTCTATCGTTCTCTGAAAGTATGAAAATAACAAAATAAGGATAATCAGTGCCGTTTATGTGGCCTCAGTGGTCCTTTAAACCACTGAAGTTGTATTCCACTTGTTTTTGGCTGATGTTTGCCAACCATTCATGCAATTTTATTTATTCATTTTGTTAAATTAATAATCGTCAGGAATTGGCGTCAAGAATCGATGCAGTAGAATCGAGAAAATTAGAATCGAGATGCATCGTCATGACGATTATTTTGCACATCTCTACTGAACGTTCCGTCTGTTTTCAAGATTAAATTCAAGAACCCTTTGAGGTGCTTGCCTCTAAATCCCGGATGCCGACTTTTGCGCCAATGTATCACGTTTCTACCTTGTCACATTTTTTGGGGGCCATTTATACTGCTTTGCTCTTCAATTAGAGAGGGATGTAGAGGGATGTAATGACATAGAGTAATTTTAAAAACATCGGTTTGGTAGATACAGAGGAGTATGTGTGGAAGATGTCCTAGATTTTGTCTGGAATTAGTGAGCTCCTGTGGTGCTTCAGCATGTAGGGAATGATTGCAAAAAGAAAAAAGAGGATCTTTTTTGGAGATCAGATTTAATTTCTCCGCAACACAATCTCTCACTCCACCACTGCGTGTTTGCGGCGTTTCAACTTGGTTCACCGGGGCTTCGGCCAGCAGGTAAAACGGGAACAGCCAGTGGTTTCTTGAAAAGCTTGCCGGGTCACATGGTCGGATCACGTGGTCAGGAGCTGTCATCGTGCCCCGAGACAGATGGTGCCAGTGGATGGAGGCTGCACACCAGCCCCGGTTTTCTCTCTCTGCCTCATAAGGATACGCAGATTGCATTCCTCATTCTCTTCAATCCCCCCCCCACCAATCCTCTCTCCCTCCAGTCACTCTCATTTTCGCTCACCCCCACACCGCTTTTTATCAGCTCATTTCTCCATCGCTACTAATCTATTTTTCTCTCTGTCACTCACACACACACACACACACACACACACACACGCACACATACACACACATCTTTTTATAGCGCTCTCTGCTTCCTTTCAATCTGCTTTACTGCCTCTCACCATTTTCCTCCGTTTCGGCTGCCTTTGACCCGGCAGAGCTAATGTCCATCTGGTTTGGAATGGCCACAGAGGGAGGATTATTGCCCGCGCGCTCCGGCCGCTTCTTCACCCGTTCCGTATTCTTGTCTTTTCAGATCGCGTTGGCTTTTTTGAAAAAAAATTAAAATCTTCGCTTCGCTGCAAAGAGACTATTTCTCGGCCTGATGTTGCTCCTACTGGTTTTGCTGCCTCTGCTTGGAAAAATAGACATTAGGTTTTGGAAGATATCCTTTTTAGAAAAAAAATAAAAAATGAAAGCTCCACCGTTGTCAGGTTGGGGCAGCTTGACCAGCTGCATTTGACGCTTCTCACAGCTTTCCTATTGACTGACTGAAGAAATCGCTGCATTTAGAGCACCGTCTTTGATTCGTACCGGGTCCCCTGGTTGGCTGTGGTCGGACGGAGCGATTAACTTTCGTCTCTGGATCATCTCTGCCTTTTTTTCCTTATTCTCTGCATGATTAATTCAAAGGCAGCACATCTCCCCCGCTATTGCCTATGATTGTGCACACTTACTTTCTTTTATTACTTTGCAGTCAAGCTGAGTAAAATGGATCAGTTGCACGGCGTTTTGCTGAAACTGCCTAACTAATCAAATCTGAAGATTAAAGTCCAAACAGAGCGCTTTTTCTTGGATATTTCTGGGAGCTGCTCATTTTCGCAGTTACAGTGCATTTCCAGGTTTAGCTTCGGGTGTCTCCAGGGTTACAATGGCCTATTTGGGCCTGATTCAGTTCTCTAACTATACCTGTGGAGCAACACATCCTGTGGGCTTTATTACACTGTTTCAATTGCCTCGCTTTTTATGCTAATGCCTGTTCTGTATTAAATAACGATCCTCTTTTAAGATCCTCACTGTTGAGCTGAGATGACCCTTCTCTTCCCCGTCGTTTTGCATCAATAAGCACAATGCACAGGTGCGCCACAATAAGCTAGAACGTCATTGAGAGTTATACAATTCAACTTAAATGAAATGAAGTTCAGATATTTAGATGGATTCAAACATACTCGGCGATATACCTGGTCATTTTGATAAATGTGGCTGGCAGTTAATGGAATCTTGCAATTCATTTTCTCTAAAAATTAAAGCATTACATAATTACAGATTGCTGACTTTACAGCTGTTCTGGAGACCGTGACTGACACGTGCCACTAGGAGGTCACATTTCAAAAGGTCACTGCTGAAGAAGCTGGCTGATTTTTAGAGGGTTGTATCCAAACATATGAAAGCAAATGAGGCAGAAATGTGGTAGCAAACGATGCACAAGCAACAGGGATAACCAGAGATTATGAATAAAAGGCTTTTAAAGAATGTCGAGGCATACTGCGCTTCAAGAGCCACTGCACATAGACACATTTAGGACATGGGCTGCGTCTGTTGCGTTCTTTGTTTTAAGGCAGTCCTCTGTCACAGATGACACGAGAAGCATGTCACCTGTGTAAAGGCGAAAATAGATTGGACTGTCGTTCGCGACCCAAAGTCCTCTTTTCAGACAAAAGTACGTTCAGCATTTCACTTTGATACGAAGGCTCCAGAGCCTGATGGAAGAATGGAGAGGCACAGGAATCCACGTCGATTGAAGTCCAGTATTAGTTTTTATTTTGAGTTTCATCAAGTCCAAAGTCAGGGAAGCCATCTGCCAGGAAATGTCAGAGCACTTCACGCTTCTGTTGACGAGATTTGTGGAGATGCTGGTTTCATTTTTCTAGAATACTTATCTCCCGAAAGAACAACCATCTGCTTTAACGACCAGGAGATCACGGCTCTTGATGGGCCAGAAACCCCGCAGAGAATCTATGATGCAGACAAACTGAAGGCTGCTTGTCTGAAGCTAGCTGGGCTTCCTTAAAGCTGCAGTATAGAACTTTTGTTAAAAAAAAAATAATATTAATAATAATTAAAAAAAGTATTTTCTACACGTTTGTTAAAACAGTCACTATGTCCTGAGAGTAAAATATTAGACGTATAATGTGACATTTGCATTTCTGCAAATGTCCTACTGCCATTTGCAGAAATGCACCGTTCCCGGTCAGAAACAACCAATCAGAGCCAGGAGGAATATCTTAGCAGTGTAAATCACGCTCGCCGCTCACACCCCTTCACAGGAAAACTGACTATTTCTCTAGTAACACCTGCTGAGAAACCAGAGACAGGTGATCAGAAGAAGAGCGCGTTGACAAAAGGCTCCGCTGTGGAGGGAGGGCTGCAGCACAGAGGAGAGCAAGGGGGCGGGGCCTGTAAGGGCTTTCTCAGAACTCCCTACTGCAGCTTTAAAGCCTCAGCAGAGCCAGAGGCTAATCACCTCCATGCCAGGCCACACTGATGCATTCATTCAGGCAAAAGGAGCGCCAGCCAAGTATTGACATTTCCGAAGTAAGAATCATTGTTTTAAATTAGTTTTGTGTAATATTTACATTTCCTGAGAAACTGAATGTTCGGGGGTTTATTGGCTGTAAGCTAATTATAAAAAGAATCAGAATCAAAAATACTTTAATAATCCCCGGGGGAAATTCTTACTTATTAAAAATAATTTTATAAATCATTATTTATTATTTTAAGAACAGAAATACATGGGATTACTGAAATAAATTAACTTTTTTCAGGGATATCATGATTAATTATTCATATTAAACCATGTCAGACACGGTGGAAAGTCTCTCAGGTGACAATACTGGCTTCCAAATCCAAAACCAAAGCTATAAAAAAAATGAAATGGATCTACTCTATCCCTGCTTACATAAATTGATAACTGTGTGTATGAGCAGCGCTGCAGGCTGATTATCATTCAGCGCTGATTAACAGAACCAAGAGCAGGCAGGCGGGCTAACTGCGGAGCCCGTTGTCATGAACCACCTGGCACTTTTATTGGTTTGGTTTAATATGCCATATTTACAAACAGCCTCTCCTTTGATTTCCCCCCCACCCCCCACCACCCCCCCTCCTCGTTCCACATGCAGCCAGGAATTATAGCAGGAGACGAGGTAAAGCATAATCATAAATGTATGTCAGTCTGAAGGATATTTGGTTTTGTACCTATCAATGTTTTAAGCGTTTATGAATATTTATTTTCCTATTTAAAGAACTGTTGTATGATTTATTCAATATTGCCTGCATGTTTTATTTTATTTTTTTTCCCTTTCCATGTGGGTTTTTGACGTGCATTTATTTCTTTTGTGCGTACAAAGTCGTCTAAATGTGGAGTCTTGTTATGAACTTGTGAAGCTGTGCATTTTCCTCTCATTAGGCTTTGCTTGCTTACCTATTTCCTCGCCCCGCTCACATTTTGCAACATTAAGTCAGTGTTACATTTAGCCGAGAGTTAATGAAGCTGCAAGGCACGCAAAGCGGCGTGTGTCGTTTGCCCAACTCCGCGGCAGAAGCACACGCGCGTCACGCCGTGGAAGTTAAGACTAACACCCTTACATAAAGCTTCATAAAGCAGCTCAGGGCAGTTCGGATGGGAAGGCTTAGCCTCCACCCCGCGCATGTTCCACAGAGAAAGTATTCAGACTTGACCTAGGAGGTACTGCTGTGCTTGTGTGATTGAGCCTTCGTGCATGTTCAGTTTTTACTCCCGGTGCCTGCTTCACGGGAAGTCATTGAATCTGAGTAACTTCATCTAGAACGTGACACCGTGGACGTTTCTTGCTTCTTTGTTGGTGAATGCTTCCTACACGGTACCCTCGCAGTGTTTCACACCGCTTGAACATTTTCGCATGCTGCAACCCGAAAACCCATTTGGATTTTATGTGATCGACCAGCAAAGCAGCACATATTTGTGAAGTGGCGGGAAGAAGTTGCTGTGAACTATCACGATACGGCTCCCAGAACACATCGTCTAGATCACACGTGTCAAACTCAAGGCCCGCGGGCCGAATTCGGCCTGTCAAGGCAATTTATCGAGCCCTCGAGAGCCAAAAAAGGCATTTCATGTCATAAAGTAGAGGCATATATCTTTTTAAATTGTATAAAGTGGCTACAACTGTGCCTCCTGTAGTGAATGTTGCCTTGGTTTTCCCACAACTCATTAAAACAACCCAGAAATGTCTAAAAAGAGAAAAACGAGATTACGTTTTGAATAATTAAAGTTTAAAGTGTAACTCACCCCAATATCAACTTTTTTAGCAGATAAACTGTATAAACTGGCCCTAAGGTGCTACTTTATGTTACCGTGCATTTTTTTATATTTTTGTATGAACTGAAGTGAAATTATGAAATCAAAAGTGTCATCTATACAGGTGCAACCGGCTCTTATGAATCATGAAGGCATCATGAAGTCTTAATGACTTCATGATGCCAAAGTGGCTCCATACAGAAGTGAGTTTGACACCCCTGGTCTTGATCCCTCTCTGGGGAATTGTTTCTTTTAACGGGGACAGGAAAGCTGGTCAGAGTAGATGGATGGGGCTAAATGCAGGGCAGTTCTGCCCCAGGCTCCATCTTCTACCTTCTTATGAAGGTAGAAGATGGAGCCTGGGGCAGAGATGCAACAGGGCAGCAGCCCTCTACACACAGCCAGAATGATTTGGATCAGGACATATTCATGCATTAAAATGGCCTAGTCAAAGTCCAGAGCTAAATCTAATTGAGAATCTGCCCTCGGACTATAAAATTGATGTGACAGAATACAAATGCATGCCACACTTTCAGATTTTCATTTCTAAGAAATGTTTAAGCCTCCGTTTCATTTTTCTTCTACTGTACTACTGTGCCACTTTGTGCTGGGTTGTCACATAAAATCCCACCAAAATAAACGGAAGCTTGTGATCGGCGCACGATCGAGTGGGACACCTGCGAAGTGGTATGAATGCTTTTGCTCTCGCTCCACGTCCGTTTTAAACCCCCCCCCCGACCTTCGCAGGCTGTCCCATTTCTCGCTTTATCCGTGTGCTTTTCTCTGTGCTCGCAGAAATTTTCTCCAACTTTCCAAATGTTTTTTTTTTTTTGAGTTTGAGATGTTTGAACTCATTTTCACATCTAAAACATTTCAACAACATGACTGGGTACCAAAGAAAAGGGGAACAAAACATTTCCTGCACAATTAAAACCCCCATCATGACATAACTTACCTTTTATCTCTCTGTTCTCTTCTTGGGAAGTTACTCTGCTCTCCTGACCTCCTCCTCTTCTCTCAGGCCACTCCTCCCTCTTTCCGATGGAGGACAGCTTCCCCGACGACGAGCGAGCTGATCAGGGCCTCGCGGGCCTCGGCTCCCCCCACTGCTTCCCGCATCAGAACGGAGAGCGCGTGGAGCGCTACTCGCGCAAGGTCTTTGTCGGCGGCTTGCCTCCAGACATAGACGAAGGTACGGTCACTCCGATCAAACGCAGGGACCCACTTGACTAACGTCAGAAGGACGCGTTTGGTGAGTTTAAGCGATAACTGAGCGTTTACCTTTCTGCTTCAGATGAGATAACCGCCAGTTTCCGGCGCTTTGGACACCTGTTTGTCGACTGGCCTCACAAAGCGGAGAGCAAATCCTATTTTCCTCCCAAAGGTATTGTGAAGGTGTACATGGACTTGTTTGCGTGTTGTGTGAAGCTGGTGCGTTTGTGTGACATCGCACGTAAGAGTGCCGGCCGCATGTATTAGCACCCCTGGTAAAGAGGTGTAAAAAGCCTTAAAAAGAATTCTCCCCCCCCCCCCCCTTTTTTAAATTTTTTTATTTTTTTATTTTTTGCCTTCTTTGCAGCTGTTTTCTGGTGTCAATAAATGTCTCTTAGGCTATGTTCACACTGCAGCCTGAAGTGACCCAATTCCGATTTTTTTTTTTTTTTTTGCCCATATGCGACCTGTATCTGATCTTTTTATGACAGTCTGAACGACACAGATCGGATTTTTTCAAATACGACCCAGGCCACTTGGATATGTGGTCCTGAATCCGATACGTATCTGATCTTTTCAAATGCGACCTGTGTCTGTACGGCCGGGTCACATTTATCCGACCTGTACGTCACCGATACTCGACAAACGTCACTATTCTGCGTCCTGCTATGCAGAAGCGGGAAGAAAGACGACACCCATAGCGGTATACAATGAGGAGAGCAGTCAATGGAGAAAAAGAAAGAAAGAAAATAAATTAAAGACCGCAAAATGCACGCCAGCATTATAATCCCTGTTTACTTCCGCAAACACTGAGGACGCTCGCTACGTGTGACGTCATCGCGTCCTCGAGTGCGCATGTGGGACACTTAGGTTGAACGCATTCAGTTCACACAGGAGATCACATACAAGTCGCATATATTTGGAAATGTCAACGACCACGCATAAAAATCTGATTTCACAAAAAAATCGGAATTGAGCATTAAGACCAGCAGTGTGAACGTAGCCTTAGTATTCCTCCTAAGCCCAAACCCGTGTTAATCTTGTATTAGGTCTGCTTCAGCTATACGGTGCTGACTTTAGGTGTTTATCCGAATCACCTGTAATCAAAAGCGTATGCCTGTTTAGTGGAGGCCGACTGCTTCATGGTGCGTGAATCTGGAGTTCAGATCCGCTTTGACGATGATCGGCCTGTTAAATCCCCGCTTCTGTGTCGGCGCTACCTGAATGTGACCCGTCTGTGTTTGGCGCCAGGCTACGCCTTCCTGCTGTTCCAGGACGAGAGCTCCGTGCAGGCCTTGATCGACGCTTGCATCGAGGAGGACGGCAAGCTGTACCTCTGCGTCTCCAGCCCCACCATCAAAGACAAGCCGGTCAGTCTAAAGCCGCGTGCTTTTTTTTTTTTCTTAATTCTTCTGGCTTTCGTTGAGCTTTGGGGGCAGCTTTTTGTTAAAAGTCTAACGCCTTGCTGTGTTTTTGCGCGCACCAGGTCCAGATCCGCCCGTGGAACCTGAACGACAGTGACTTCGTGATGGACGGATCCCAGCCCCTGGACCCGAGGAAGACCATCTTTGTGGGAGGAGTTCCCCGTCCGCTCCGTGCAGGTATCTATCGCCCTCTGTTTTCCCTCGGGCCTCGGTCGAAAACAAGCGAGTATTTTGAGTGAAAACAGCTGAATTTAAGGTACACACTGTGCAATGCGGGCTGAATTTCAAACCCCATCCATCACCCATATTTTGAGTCATTTTATGAAAGGTCTCTAAAGCGTTCCTTGTGTTTGTTTCTCCTCTCCGCATACAAATAACACATTCCGCCCCTGTACTTTTCCCGCTTTGTTCCAATTAGTTTAATACTCCTCTCAGCAGTGCGATCAGACCTGCTGGGTAGTAACGCTACGGAGGCACTGACCTACACTGGCGGTATTAAAAGGAGCTCTTTGCAGCCCGCTGAGCTGTTTAGAATATTGAAATGTATTTTTTTTTTTCCCCCCTGATAGCAGTGTTGCGTGTACCGTTGGTTCATGTCGCGCTTTAAGCCTCTGCCTTATTGCTGTGGCAGTGAACAAGGTCACCCGCAGTAAATATTCTGTAAGCCCTTGTAATGAAAAAAAAAACTGAAAAAAAGAAGCAGATACATTATTTGCATCATTTCAAATTTAATACACAAAGTTACTTTAATATGAGAACAGAGTGCCTTGCAAAAGTATTCACCCGCCGTGTTTTAAGAATATATCAACCACATTGAGTTTTATTGAGATCTTATGTATTAAATCAGCAAAACGTATTTTGAATTGGAAAGGAGACGACAGATTGTTTTCAACAATGAGGTCCAGTCGAGCAGAGAGCTCCAGCTCAGGCTCGTCAACCTGTTGATCAGAAAACTGTCAGCTGCGCGCCCAACAAGTTCAGTGTTTATGGACGAGGGGCAAGAAGAAGGTTATTGTTGAAAGTTGGAGACACAGCAAGCATGTGGAGGGTAATCTCGTCAAGGATGGAACAAAAATGTAACTTTTCAGCCTTGGTGGTGGCGCCGTTATCAACCACAGCAGCTTCGTTGTGATTGATGATGATGTTATTTTTCGTCAGAGAGTGATCAAGGGACTTTTTTCCACATCAACATTTGTATCAACAACACAAATGTTGATGTTTACATTTATTTAATTTATCTATACTCTGTATCATTCATTGCGAGATCAATTTTGGCAATTTTCGCAATGACTTTTCCACATTTGTAATTTCCATCTTCTTGTAAATGGGGTCCAACGTCCCTGCCACTCTGTTCAAGATGGCGGCGTACGTGGGTTCTTCATCAGGTAAACATCACCTTAGTGCCACATCATAGAGCGGCAAACGAGCCAACACGGGGAGTCCTGCAGTGTGCAAGCCCGTCCTGTTTATCAGGACACTGCCACTGCTCGTCGCTATCTGCACATCACCCCCCAGCATGAAACAGGGCGTGGCCACGTCGTGCTGCGGGGATGTTTTTTCTTCAGCAGGGACTGGGAAAAGCGGTTTGGAGTTGATGGGGAAAATGGATGGAGCTAAATACGCTGCAGCCCTTGAAGAAGACCCCGTTGAAGGCTGCGAAAGCCTTGAGACTGGAGCCGGGCATCCGTCTCACAGTCAGAGCTATGACGAGAATATTAGAACGGTCTGTTTAAAGTCCAGACCTAAATCCGGTTGATAATCTGCAGCAAGACGTGGAAGTTGAAGTTCCCTCTCGTTAAAATCTGTTTGAGCTTGAGCCATTTTAAAAAAAAAACAAGGGGCAGAAATGGATCTGGGTTTACCCAGAAGAACTTGCAGCAAAAGGTGGTTCCACAAAGCTTTCATTCATTAGAGGTTAAGACTAGTAAAACGATTTTGTAATCCATCCATACGTATTTATCTTGTATTTTTTATTATTTTTTATTTTTTTTACAATTATGCTCTATTTTCTGATGGAAAATCCCATAAAATCCCCATAAATACACAAAGTCTGGTTGTAATGTGACAAAATGTAAAAAGGTTCAAAGGGTATGAATACTTTTGCACTGGGCTGTAAAGTCAACATGAAGCGAGCCACTAGAGCCGGACTTTAACCCGCCCTCGCTGAGTGTTTCTTCTCGCCCTGCCGCGTCTCCTTTTTGTTGACCTTAATCGTGACGGCGCTGCTTTTTATTTTTGTTTTTCCCCCTCAGTGGAGCTGGCCATGATCATGGACCGCCTGTACGGCGGAGTCTGCTACGCAGGCATCGACACGGACCCGGAGCTGAAGTACCCCAAGGGAGCGGGGCGGGTCGCCTTCTCTAATCAGCAGAGCTACATTGCTGCTATCAGTGCTCGCTTTGTACAGCTGCAGCACGGAGAAATCGATAAACGGGTGAGTGGAAAGAAAAGGGAGCCTCAGTGCGTCTCTGTCTCCTTCCTCGAGCCCCTTTCTTTCTGAAGTCGTCTCCACTTCCTGTTCCTTTATCTCACACTCAACTGCCTTCGTCTGCATGATGGGCAAAGAAGGTTAATTCTAGCTGAAAATAAATTAAGTAAACCAATAAATTGGGAAAGGGTCAAATATAGCTCCTAAGTAAATAGTAAGTAAAATAACTCCTTGTTTTTCTTTCTTTATTTTATTGCATTTTTTGCTTTAGCTAAAAGAGCAGACTGCTGTTGAATAATGGGCAGCATGCCTAATAGGTTCTTGCTGAAGATTTACACTTGCAGTTTTTCCATCAGCTCTCATGAGGCCTAACTTTGGCGTTTTTATCAAAAGCATTTTAAAAAACCTCAGGTTTAAACAGAAGGCTGATCCAAGCTGTAGCTGTGCTCCAACTGTGAGTCACAAAATTGTGTGTGGGAACAGTTAAATGGGATTCTTACATCTGGAACAAAGGTGCTGAAATTTCCCCTCCCACTTTGCAGCAGCTCTGTAAACACTTTATTTTTACTACTGTAGGTGACATTTCTGCGTGTTAGCCTAGAAACAATAGTGCCAATAACGCTCTTTCTGCTATCGTTTGGAGAAAAAAAAAAAAAACTTCTGTGGGAGACAAAACTCTGAACCTTGCTGCTTGTCAGCGTCAACACTTTGCAGTTTGTCACGTGCTTCACTCATTGTGCAAGCTCATTTAGTCGAGGATACACGCTAATGACTGCAGGGCTGGAACGTGTTGCACCATAACCTGTGAATTATGCAAATTTTATCCACGTTTGCACAAAGAGTAAGTGAATGATGTCTTGAAATCCAACCCGGTTGTGCTACGAGTGCACCTTTTTTTTTTATATATATTTCCCATTGAGTAACTTTGTATTTTCTCCCTGCTAATAGTGGTTAGTAAGTTAGTGATTTTAAAACAACTTAAACAACTCAGGAAGTGATGGTTGAAATTAATCATAGGATACCTTGCAGTCAGCTCTCCATGCAGTCTGGAATTAAGTGTTTGTACTTTTCAAGTCTGGAATAATCTGGAAAATATATGTATTTCTAGGGATGCCCTGATTCGATGCCAGAATCAGATATCTGCTCCGATATTGACTAATTAGCTGGATCGGATATCGGATGGTTGATGCCGATCCAGCTTTCCGATCCAGTCAGTTTTTTTATTAATATCGTCCACAGCAATACAGTTACGGCGATCTAGTCATTTCGATTCTATGTTTGCAACGGCGTTTACGCAGCGCACGCACAGCAGCTAGCAATGAGCAAACACAGAGCAACGTGGAGAAAGTGCCGGAGCGAGCCAAGTCTGCTATTTGGAAACATTTCAAACTTAATACGGCTACAAATCCGACTGAAAAAGCAGCATCTGCAATGCGTAACTATCGAGGGGGTGATAAAGTTTGTAAATTCAACACCACAAACTTAAATGAGCACCTTTAAAAGCACCAAGCTAAAGAACATGCAGAACCTTTTTAACAATGTTTTTTTTAAGCCTTATAACTCCACTCACATCGTCAGTCATAATAATGTTTTTTTTATAATAATATTTTTTATTAAGGATCCCCATTAGCTGTTGCCATGGCAAACAGCTAGTCTTCCTGGGGTAAGGTATACGGTTCACTCATTCAACCGTAATATCGGATCGGTATCGGCCGATACGCTTAGCCCAGGTATCGGATTGGATCGGACTGGAAAAAAGTGGATCGGTGCATCTCTTCTCTACAAATCCTTCCTTCCTTCCTTCCTTCCTTCCTTCCTTCCTTCCTTCCTTCCTTCCTTCCTTCCTTCCTTCCTTCCTTCCTTCCTTCCTTCCTTCCTTCCTTCCTTCCTTCCTTCCTTCCTTCCTTCCTTCCTTCCTTCCCACTGTAATTCATAATAGAACACACAATACTCTGGCTCTATGAGTCGTAAAAAGTATAAAATACTGAAATGAAAAATTTGTATGAGCTAAATTCCAGCACCACCTGAGATTTTATTGTGGTAATAAGCCGTCTAATCCCCGTCTCTACTTTCAGGTGGAAGTGAAGCCATACGTGCTCGACGACCAGCTATGCGATGAGTGTCAGGGGACCCGCTGCGGCGGCAAGTTCGCGCCGTTCTTCTGCGCCAACGTCACCTGCCTGCAGTACTACTGCGAGTACTGCTGGGCGGCCATCCACTCCCGCGCCGGCCGCGAGTTCCACAAGCCTCTGGTGAAGGAGGGAGGCGACCGACCCCGCCACATCTCCTTCCGCTGGAACTGAGCGCCGGCGACGGGGGAGGGCGAGGCGACAGAGAGGCGGGGGAAGGAGAGGTAGTGCAGGCGTCGCGAATCATTGTACAAATAAATGCACTTTTCTGTTGCTGGTTCATTTTTTGCTCTAATTTCACCTAACAGCATTTTTTTTTTTTTGTTTTTTTTTTTGGTTTTATTTAAAGTTAATATATATCGATATTTTGAAGATAGAAAAGAGAAACTGGAGTTGTATCCAAATATGTCCATCTAGGAAAAAAAAAGTGTAACATATTTTTATTTTTTCTTCTGATTTTTTGAAATATTTTTATTAGTTCTAAAAAAACACATATATATATAAATATAGGAAAGTTTTGATGTGTGATATGGTACTCTGCTAATCAATTGGCATATTTTTCTAAAAAGAATATTTCCTTTTGATACAAGAGGCCCTTAAAACACCTTTGATTTGACATTCAGCTGTCTTGTAGCAGAGCTGTTGCCTTTTTTCCTTTTTGTACAAAGTCTTCACAGCGAATGCTGCTGAAAAAGTGCGTCATTGGCTATTTATTTCTGAGACGTGGGATTAAGTTTGCTATTGCTGCAAGAGGCTCCAGAGCAAATGTGATTAACAAAGGTGTTGCTGAAGAAGAGTGCACTTATTTCCTGTTTTAACGAGTGAAGACACCGTATATGAGACCCTTTTTGTAGTTAACCAAAGCTGAATCCTAATTAACTTTGAAGAAGCAGAAAAGGCCCGCTGCAGGAAGAAATGGAGTCTTTTCTCTCCCTGTTTGAAAGAAAAGAAAGAAGAAGAAGAAAAAAAAAAAAACTCTGTTTATGAGTTCCAAGACCATACAGACATTTTGACGTTACTTGAAGAAGAAAAAACAACAACACACACACAACAAATTTAAGCAACACAGATTTGGGTTTTGATCTCTCATTTTTCACATGCAAGAACCAATACCTCAAACTCAGCTGCTAATGTGCCGAATACATTTAAGAGGAAGGAAAAAAACAACAACAACAGCAAGAAAAGATATTACCACTCTCTGGTGTTAAGCTTCCCTTTGAGTGCGAATCAGAGGGAAGTGACGCAACAGATGGAGTGAACCAACAGGCACAGTTTTCTACTCGCTTGCGTCATCACCTCCTTATTTTTGTAATCGAACCCAGGGTTTTGTTAGGGACGGACTAAAGTATCGTACAGTATACAGTTTAATACGGGAATGTATGGCTAAGGGAGGATGTGGGAGAGGCAGGCGACGAGACGAACGCAGCCCCGCTTCCCCTTCCTCGTGTCCGCTCGTGATGCGAGCCGCTCGCTGACGCCGCGGCCTCCATGTTGGATCTAAACCTGAGGGTGTGGATTCACATTATTCAGGACATGAGGTTAAGGTACAAGCACCTTTCAACAAAGTAGCTCATACCTCTTGATCTTTTTCACATTTTGGTCTCATTACATCCACAAATTTCTGTGTATTTTATCAGTTTTCATAGCTTTTTTAGTTTTACATTGTGTACCTGCACAAACTACCGCATAATTGGGAAGTGGAAGGAAAATTATAATTTTTTTTTTTGCAAATTTATTACTGAAAAGTGCGGCATGCATCTGATTTAACGTGAGATTTATAGCTGCGATTGTTTTTGGTAAATCTCTGCAACGTAGCTCCGTCTCAGTCCAACCAGATGGAGAGTATCTGGGATCGTCCGTCTTCGAATCTGGACATAGGTTCTCATTTAGATGCAGTTCTAGACATTGACTGTATGGTTGGGGTCAAGGCCATACCAGAAGGTTAGACCCTCCCTCACAATTAAGTCTTTTGGAGCCTCTAACCGCCTCCACCACGTTTCACCCTGTGGGCGGAGTGGTCAGTGTCACTTTTCCTCCATACATAGATCGAATGATAGATGGACTCCATGATAACGTCTATATACTACTTTTGTGCTGGCCTATTACATAAAATCTAGAAATACACTGAAACGTGTAAAAGTTTAAGAGGTACGAGTGCAGCCGCAGTTTCAGCGGGGAGGGGCGGTGGGCGGTGGGTGGGGGGGGCTGCTACCAAACAGGAAGCGCCTGTCTCCGCTGGTTCCCTTAAAAACCCATTTGTGCAATTTTTCCCGAGTCTTTAACGACAAAAGTGCTCGTTTTTGCATCCCAGAGTGAAAGCGACGCTCCCGTGAAAGCGCGCATTCCGCGTCGATCCGCTTTGCACATCGTCGGCACACGTTCGATTCCGGTGGGTGGGAGGCGCGGTGGGGGGGGGGGGGGCAACTCTCCATCCATTCTGCTGCCAAGTGAATCCGACTCAGCATCCAGTGTTTTAGAAGCATAAATGAAGATAGTCTCTCGCAGTGTGCTCTACTACTACTACTACTACAACTACTACTACTACTACACCACAATCGTGACCCACATGCAGTTTTCAGGCCCATTCGGTTGTACCCAGTGGCTCATGGGAACCAAAGATGGCTGTGCAGTAGTGGGTCATGCTGTAGCTCATTTCCTGTCTGGATTTTTATGTTTTCTCTCATTTCTTTATATTTTTTTCCTTTTTTTCCCTTTTTTTTTCTTATCTATATATTTGCTCTTAAATGTATCACTCCGACCCAGTTTTGCTTCACTGTCAAGCCCTGGTGGACTACAACAAACCAAAGATTGGCCTTGAACACGATGCAGACACTGCAAACGCATTCAACAGTGAGCACCATCAGTGGGAAACCCAACAGGGCTTGCAGCACACACACGCACACACACACGCACACACACACGCACACACACACACACACACACACACGCACCGAGCCCAGCTCACAGCGGAGGTGGCGTTGTCAGGCACGTGTCGTTCTTTTTTTTTTTTTTTTTTTTTTTTTTTTTCAATCTCAAATACTTCTGCATGTGTTAAAGTGCACATTCCCACAGCGAAGGCGAAAAAGAATCCTCATGTTTCCTTTGGTGTTTTCCGTCACTCGGTGGCGACCTTCTAGCCGAGCATTTAAACGTCAGGGAGTTAAAACCGAAACTTGATTTAATAAATAACACACACTAGTGAGAATCCTCATATCGGCAGGGGTGGGAGGAGGGGGTTCGTTTTGCGCCCCCACCACCCAAAAGCGTCAGTTTTGCGGGTGAGCATTTTAGAAGTTTAAAAATAAAAACACTTTGTGAAGAATTTGCTGTTTAAATGAGATGAAAAAAAAAAAGATTATTTTATACATGGCCTGCTGATTTTTTGGTACAGTGTTTTCTAGCTAAATTATTTTGTCATGCACATGTAAACATTTATTATGCACTACTTTTCTAAATATTTTTTTCCCTCTTTTTTTTTTGTCTTCTTTTCCAAACAGTCATTTTAGGCACATTTTTCACAAAATGGGGAAACTCCTTTTTGCAATACCTCAATTTTTCACATTGTGAAAGGTAGCTTTTGTACTTTTGTTACTGAGAGATCTGCATATACGGAGATGTTTCGTTTTAACGAAGAAAAAAAAAGGACAAAAAAAGTTGCGTGCTTTCAATATATATTATTTTCAATTATGCTTTTTATACATTTCCGTGCTGAGGAATCTTTACAACTTTTACGAGTGAGCAGTTGTGTTGATGCGACTTTCAGATCTGCAGAGGAGAGACCAAAGCGGGACGCTCTCGTGGTCTTTTTTTGTTTTTTGTTTTGTTTTTTTGGTCTTTTTCGGTCGTACGCTAGATGTTCTCCAGTCGATCTGATCAATACAAAGCATGGCAGGAACAGAAAAAGAGTAAAACAAAACAACATGTCATTTCAAATTGATGTAAATGTCTCCAAACATGGCTGTACTAGTTGGGGGGGAGGGGGTGAAATGGTAACTTCTGTCTTGGTTTCCTCTCCATAGATGGAGCGTAACTTATAAAGAGGAGAATGCAAAAATCTGGTTCATGCTTAACGCTGAATCTCGTACCACAAGAATGGATGTTTGGTGTTTTAGATATTTTAATATTTGAAAAAAAAAATCTATATACATATATAAATAAATCTATATATATATATATAAATATATATATTCTTGAACTTGCCAACTAGCACCTATTGTAATCCTTAGCATGCATGACGAAAAAAAAAAAAACAAGAGACAATGACAAGTACATGAATTAGATATTAAAATTTAATTGTTGTGGTGTGCACCAAATGTTTCTCAACTACTACGTTAAGGACACCTCAGCTCAGCCCCTCCCACTTCCCCTCACCTCGTGTCGATTTACCCGCTTCCCCTTATCCGCAGACCTCTGCAGGGATGCACACGACAGAGAGATGGAATAAAAAAAATAAATAAAATAAAAACTAACTTTAATCCGATGCGGCAGTGCAGGACTTTGAGCATCCGTGTAGAAAAAAAACACAAAGCGGAGAAAAAAAAACAAAAAAACAGACAAAACGAAAAACAAAAAAAAACTGCAAACAAACATAAAGAAACACTGTTTTGAAAAAGACTTGAGTACTCATCCCCGCCGTGCGTCGTGGTGAGCTTACGTAGACCTATCTGGAGGAAAGGGGAGCTTAAAGACTTGAATGTGGTAAATTGTTGCAAGTTAACTTCAAGTTGTTATGTGCAATACTTCTTTTGAACCTTTTTCCAGAGAAAGACTCTTTGCAATGTAATTCTTTAATGCCATTTTTAATTGCAGACATTTAATTAAAGAAGATGTTAATATGTTTTTCACAGTCATTTTCTACTGTTATTGTAATCCTTTTCATGCTGGTGTTTGTAAAAAAGAAAAAGAAATCAAACTATTTGTACTAATATAAATAATTGAAGTTATTTTTAAAACATTAAAAAGGTTTTTGTGCTCATTTTGCTTATTTTATTTTTGGTTTATTTTAAGCTACTGTGATTGATTGCATTGTAATTATTAGGTCAACGTTTATTGGTATATTTTTAATTGGAATGTATAATTGATTTTTATAATTTTGATCAGATTTTTGTTATATTTTTGAGGTGAAGCTTTTAATATGTTAAAGTGTCTAGTTTTTACTAATTGCTATATTGTGCTCCACAATATATGGTTCACATTTTCTGAAGGAAAATAAATATTTAAATATTTGTCTGTTTAAATGATGTTACTTAATGGCAAGATTTCAATAGTTTTCAACTGTGTATGGGAAGGTTGTTGTATTTATTAATAGCATTTTTTTACTTAAGATATCACCTTAATTTTTATTGTCATTTCACTTTATAAGTTCCTATTTTTGTATTTTCCTTTCTAATTAAGTTATGTAATACGGATATGTCCATATTTCTAGGAGTTGGTCTGTAGAAGTGCTAGTGAAACGAAAAAGAAAAATCTAATGTTATTTAATTGTTTGCAGCCAACTATTTATAACAGTATGCATAATTTTTAAATATTTGTAATGTGAACTGTTGAATGAAATAAATCTTAACTGTGAAAGTGTGTTGTCCGATTATTTATGCTTCATGTGGGGAGTTTAAAAATGTGTTTCGCCCACCTACTGTATGTTGCCTTGGGTTAATTTAGGCAATGGGGACATAAAATCAGCAATCTCTATCAAGCATGAGGCGCTTTACAGTTTCCCTGTAGACGAGTGCGCTGACTTTGTTTGAGGAAGCTTTTCACTGGAATTTTAAACGGGTCTTCAGTGGCTCTCCACTCTTACCGTCAGACCCTAAGATCTCGATATTGAAATGAAAAACCATATTTATTTCCATCTGACATCGAGTCTGTTTCAGGTGTGGATTAACACAAGTGAAGACTCCGCCTGCGTCCGCCCCTTGCGACTCTCTCCCCCATCCCCTTGAATGGGCTTTGCTTCCCAACGCCCCCCTAAGGCTCCAGTTATCCCTGTTGCTTGTGCACCTTTTCCTTCCACTCAACTTTCCTTTAATGTTTGGCTACAGCAGTGTGTGAATTGACGGCTTTGTTAGCTATTACACTTTATGATTTACTCTAAGGCTTCCACATTGTTTTGTAGGCCATAACATTTCTGTATGAAAAGTCCTTTCCTTATTGGCCAGATGTAATATTTAGATTTCTGAGACGCTGAATTTTGGTTTTCTGCTGTAAGCCGTATTCTTTAAAATCAAATAAAGTGCTTACTGTGTGTATTAAGTGAGTGGAGCTGCACTGAAATCATGGAAGGATAGTACCTTTTTTTATATGAATTGGTGAATACCAAAAATAATAAACATTAAGGAAAAAGAATTTAGCTGTTATTCACACAACTGCTTGGTCCATTTTTTTCAAAGAAGAAATTTTTTAAACTTTTTTTCCAAGTAAAATAGCTCTCCTGTTTATTTGCTAATTTCAATGCTTAAATTTGAGGTGATCCCAATCTTCCTTAGATAGGAAACTTTTTGACCAATCTGTATAATCTGATTGAATTTGACTTTGGAAAATGCCTTGAGATGACATGTTTCATGAATTGACGCTATATAAATAAAATTTAATTGAATAGAATTGAGTCGTGTGAACACTTCAGAATTTGCATATTTCTCAAAGTTTGCTGCAAGTTGTTTTGCAATGAGATCAACACCTTCTATTTTTTATTTGTGAAGCAAACGACAAACCTCTGGGATTTTTCCCCATCCTGAAGGCAAATCTGTTCCAGCTCCTTCATGTTAGATGTTTTTTTTTTTTTTTTTTTTTTGCTTGTGAACAGCGATCTGAACAGCGATCTTCTAACCACAGATTCTCATATGGACTGGGGTGTGGATTTTGACTGGGCCATTCCAACACATTTAAAAGTTCCCCCCCCAAACCACCTGAATGTTGCTTAAGCCGTATGTTTCGGGTCTATGTCCTTCCCACAGCATGATGCTGCCACCACCATGTTTCACTGTGGGGATGGTGCTTTTGGGGTGATGGGATGTGTTGGGTTTGCACCAGACAAAGCTTTCCCTTGGTGGTTGAAAAGCTAAATTTTAGTCTCACCTGACCAGAGCACCATTCTCCATACATATGGGCAATCGGCCACATACCATTTGCCAAACTCCAAACGTGCCTTCTTATTTTTTCTGGACACTCTTAAATGACGCCCAGCTCTGTATTAAAGCTTTTCGTGGTCCTATTGTGGACAGATCCACCTGTTTCTGTTCTTTAAGGTCACCTTTGGTCTCTAAGCCGCCTCTGATCAATGCCTGGTCTGTGAGTTTTGGTGCGCCCCCCCCCCCCCCCCCCCCCCTCCATTGGCAGATTTCTTGTGGTTAAAATGGGCTTTCCATTTGAAGATAAATTTGATGGTACTCTGTAAACATCATAGATTCTCTCTTTGTTTTTTAAATAACCCCACCCTGACTTGATTGGAGAGCTGGTTGGTATTAGGAATTCCTCTTCTTCTGGAAGGTAAACATCAAGCCCAGCTTCAGGTTTTTGGCAGCCTCTTAAAGCTTTTTCTTCCAGGTTTGCCCCGCATAAATCTTCATCCACCTTCCCATTAACTCTGACCAGCATTTTATTTTTTTTTTTGTCCCCGGTGAAGAAATACATCCCCATAGCCTGATGCTGCCTCAGCCATTTTTCACCAGCGGTGTGTTCATGGTTATGTTTCTTCTAACCATGGTAACTCCTCCAGAGTCAATAGTTTCCTCTCCTGGCCTGTCAGTTTGGTAGATTTGCAGCTGTGCTATAATCATTTTGTACCATTTTCGGACGATGATTGAAGAATGCTCTGTGACATGTTTAAAGCTTGGAATTTGGTTTTATAACCTGACCTTTAAACCTCCAACACAACTTCATCCCTAACTTGTATGATATGTTCATTGGTCTCCAAGATCAGACAAACGTATGAGGCCTTCAAAGAACAGATTTATTCATACTGAGACTTACTGTCACCTGATCACTTTATTTCATTGAGGGATGTCAGAGTAAATGTGGCTGAATACTATTCACATTTTATTGATGTAAAAAAAAATTTCAAAACTATGTATCCTTTCCCTTGCGCTTCATAATTATACTCCACTTTGTCACAGACAATCTCGATGAAATAAACTGAAGTATCTGTTTGTAGTATGTCAAAATCAGGAAAGGTTTAAGTTGGTATGATCCTTTAACCAACACATGGCCTAACAGTACACTTGCATTGTCAAGGCGCGTCAGCAAAGGCTGTATTACATTAAAAAGATCGCCAGATGGTGCTGTAGGACAAAAGTTTGAGTTCATACAGCTCTTCTGAGGTAGATTGCGTTTGGTTGCTCTGAAAACATTTATTATTTTAATTTTTTTCCATATTTCAGCCTAAATATGTAATTGTAAGCCTAAATTTAGGAAATTTACAGCTAGAATTCTGTGAAGTATAAACAACTTAATAATCCAAGTAAAATATATTTAATGTAGACAATTATTATTTTTTATTAAATCGAAACATGTCTATTTTGTTACTTCTAAACATTAGCTGATACAAAGAAATGTCTCTATAATATTAAGCCATATAATATTTTCCCCCCTCCTATTAATATAAGCGGTCCACCTTCCCAGCATCAAACCTGCAATTTACGAGGCGCCTTCAAATGCAACACTAATTCAGCTTCCAGTTTTAACCAAACAAACGAGACAGGGGGGGAGGATTAAAGAGGCAAAAAAAAAAAAAAAAAAAACATCCCTGTTAGCGGCCAGCAGCTCCAGCGGTAGGGTGTAGCTCCACGGAGAAGAGGAGGCTGTGCTCGGATTAGGGGGTTGGGCTGCCTTGCTTGTCTGAAAACCCGCAGCCAGACCAGACGTCCAGCTTGTCGTCGGCAGCGCAGCGTTTGCTTTCCCCGCAGCATCAGCAGCAGCAGCAGCAGCAGCAGCGGCGGATCCTCCAGCATCACCTGCTCCCAGAGCTCCATCCTCTGGTCCAGCACTCACGGCGCTGCCGCAGCACAGAGCAGGCGGACAAACAAGGACAAACAGCTGGAAGTAAGTGGCTTTCGCAACACTTATCCACGCTGTTGTCTGTTTTTTTTATTCCAAAACAAAGAGCATGCATTTATGTTTCTCTATTATATGATGAGAGACACATAATCTGTTTATCTCTCTCTTTTTCTTGTGTGCCAGTAACCAAAATGCACAATTTCACATTATAGCCGTTACTTCTAAACTTATTTATCTGTTTTTTTTTCTAGAGAGCATGAGATTGTATTGCTTTCGTTTCTGATTCCAGGAGCAGCTCCTCAGGGAAATAAAGGGATATAATAAAGGCTGAAGATGGTGAAACTGGGGAGTAATCTTCAGGACAAAGGGGCCAAAGCTGTGAGTGTCGAGGACGGCTTTCAGAATGTGCCCCTCATCACTCCTCTGGATGTTGACAGCCTCCAGAGTCAAGACCCTGACAAGGTGAGACACAGCCCACCGGTGCTGTAGGCTGTATCTGCTGCTGCTGTTGTTGTTGTGTGTGGGAGAGAGAGCGCAGAGCCGGCCGGAGGCAGAAGCGAACTGTAGGCGACTGCTAAGGGGCCCCAAACCAGAGATTCAAATTCATGATTGCAAATGCAGCAGCTGTAAACAGATGAAGCTAAAACGTTGTGTCAGCGGTCTCTAATTACATTAAGGAGGGACAAATGTGCTGCAGGATGCTTCAAAGACATATTAAATCCGAACGGAATAATAGAATTATCCTAACTGAAACCTCTCGTTCTGATCTGTTTTTTTTTTTAAATACAATTTTTGTGTTAGTTTACATGCTGTCGGTTGACACGTTTATGAATAGATGAATTCAACAAAAAGTGTGACACAGATCAGAGCCAATGTACAGATAATTGTCCAATTCTGATATCTGGGCGACTGATTGGTACCCATGTAGCTGACAAGTTTATATTTTAAAGATCTTTTGATCATTTCTGTGTGTAATATGAAAGATAAACATATTACGCAGACTAAATATTTTAGCAAAAGATGTCTTTTTTCCATGGTTGCTGATGAACCTAACAATTAATCTAGGCTCTTCTTTCCTACATCAGCCTGTCTAATACACATTACTGACTATAGAAATTGAAATATATATATATATATATATATATATATATATATATATATATATATATATATATATATATATATATATATATATATATATATATATATATAATCAATAAAATTTGGATTTTATGGTAAGAGTAGAGATACACCAATCTGGCTTTTCCTGCTCAAGACCAATTTCCAATTTCCTTTGGGGTCTGATCTGCAGATTCTTAGATTTATTTATTTGTTTGTTTATTTATTCATTGTAGACACTTAAAATAGAAAGAATACCTTCAGATTCTGAGATGGAGAAAATGGTTTTGTGTTCACCACCAACGTCACAAAAAAAATAGGATTGACACATTTATATAGGATATATTGACTTATTTTCAAGTGATCAGTTTATCTAAATGACAAATTTGTCACCCACCCAAAAAATATTCTTTATTTTAAAGTTTATTTTAAACTTTAAACTAAACTGTGATAAAAATTGCAACTTTAAAGCATGAAATACATGTATAAAGTTCTACTTACATACAGACAAAAGCATAATGAAAATGAAGCCCTTTTTAGGTATGAATACTAAGTGAAAAAGCCTTAGTATTCAGAATGTGATCTGTGCTGTGGTCAACCTGCAAGTATACAAACACAGGCCGGGCTTCCTGGTTCTAATTTGTTTTATTCTTTTATATTAACGTCTACACATTTAAATGTGATGAAATCAGAATGACAAAACACTCATTTGGTTGGATAAAGTCTGCACATTAACGTTCACAGGCACACAGTTTTATTGATCTTTGAAAAATTGAGGCTTTGTCCACCATGTTTGTTGTTTTGAAGCTGTAGTTCCAACATAGCTAACCAACGACGGGACCCAAATACGACTAACCTATGCAGCAAGCACACGAGAACACGGACAGTGAATTTAAGAAATTAAAAAGATACATTCATAACAAATATATGTCATAATAGCTGTACCCTTTAACATTATTTAACATTTACATAAGCAAAACCGTAGTGCCTGCCGTCGGTTGATATGTTTATATAAAAAAAGGATATTGGGATTTCCTACCTTTTTATGAAGAGAGGAAAAAATAAAAATAACCTGCCTGAATGCAAAAACAGAGACAAAATACATAAAACATGTCCAGTAAAAGGAAGGTCAGTAATGCTGCAGTAAGGCTAGTGGGCTTAACTAGAAGTGGACCTCCAAACAACATTCTGCACGAGAACTCTTACAACTTGGGCCGGCTCGGTTTGACTGTTTATGTCGGGGAGAGCTTTACTGGGTGCACATCTGTCCGTCTCCCTTCTGTTGCCATTTAAGTTGATGCAGTTGATCCATACTAACCTGAACCCTCTTATCTAGCCTAACCCCCTCCTCCAAAGTAAACACACACACACACACACACACACACACACACACACACACACACACACACACACACACACACACACACACACGCCTACGATGTTTGATTCATTCACACATTCATTCATCTCGGCTGTCTCCCGGCCATGTCCTTTGTTTTCCAGCCGAGATTAGGAGACAGATTTGGTGCCAGACAGCCTGTCATTTATCATCCTGACATCCCATAGTAACTCCGCCGCCGCTCGTTAATCCAGTCACCATGACGGTGGAGCAGAGCCGATTGGTGCATCTATCTGCGGGGTTGGGACAGAGAGCTATGCTGATTGCACATTATGGAAATGAATGGAACGAGGCAATAGGCAGGCTCATTATCACTTCCAGCACATTCGGAGGCTTTGTGCATGAAGCGTTTTTCAGTGTTTTAGCGTGTATCCGTGCAGCAATTACAGCTCGGTTATTTCATTTTACAGATGCCTGAATCTATATTTTCACTTTTGTGCTACTCATCAAGGTGTAAGGAACTTTTTTTTTTCCAAGTTGAGAAACTTTAGAAGCCCTTGTGGTTATTTGCGCCGATGAGTCAAAATGGCATTATCATTATCACCCGAATCTGAAGTCCTCCTCAGTTTTTAGAAACATTTGGCTTACCGTTTAACTCGTCTTTCGCCAAATTACCCAGCATGCTCAGCACAAGGACTAAACCAGGTACAGTGACTGGCAAAGAAATGTGTCAGTGGGGTATTATTTTATTGTTGGCCCCATAGGCGGTTGCCCTGGGCAGCAATAAAATGTGCTATGAGATTAAAAGGATTAAAAAGATAACATATTTTGTCTGGTGCCTATTGAACAGGTTTTCTGCATGTTTATCCAATAGACAGTGGTTGTTTCCTGCTTGCTTCACTGCATTTTATCAGGATTTAGACGGCTCACTGTGGTCTCATTGGTTGTGGGGCAGCAGCAGGAGGCGCTACCCCAGGGTACCATTCATAACACCACTGCAGATTCCTAATCTTTTAAACGTCAGCTAACTTATTTTCTAGTATGACACGTTGATGAGATTGTCAGAACAAGATCTTACAGTCTTCTTTGACGAAAACCTTAAACAACAGCTAGGTAACTTCAAATTCTTAAGTGATTCAAAATTTGGCCAAATATCAGCAGTTACCCAGCACACTGAACATAATTGATTCCTGCAGAGCAAACAAACACATTACTTTTTCAAAGACCATGTTTCTCTGCGTGTAGTGTACTCTTTTAAGCCGTTAACTCATGAACACCAACCCAATTTTGCAGACCAAAAGGGAAACATTGACCCTTCGAGCTAATGGGCTCTTGTAGGTCCAGAAAAGATCCAGTGGTTTAATGGTCGCTGTGACCCTGCTGTAGACTCGCAAAAGATTTTTGGAAGCATTTCAAACTGATTTTGTTGTTTTGCTGTAGACCAATAAGAACTAACTCTGATGAATTTTTAAATGATCAAGTTAAACTTTCTTTTAAGCGAAACCGGGAATAGTGCAGTGTGTTTAGAGATAAAAGAGGGCAGAGTTTCATAAACAGATTTGATATTTAGTTGATAATCACTGGGTTGAAAACATCCCCTGTTATCTATGCAAATTTACATTAAAATACAAAGGACATTCAAAACAATAAAGTTGACCAAAGTGCTGTGCAACAAACCCACAGAAACAGACAATGTGAAAAATATAAGAAATTTATTTAAAAAAAAATTCCCAGCTCTATTAAAAACACTGAACTTCTCAGCTGGAGAACACAGGCTGACAGCAACATCAACAGAATAGCAATAGCTTAACCTTGAGGTGATTAATGGGGCCATGGCAGTGAGAGTGGATTTTATTCTTAAACATGGCTGAGATGTCAGAATCTACTCTTTACCACACTAAGATTTGATCTATCAAACTCTAAATATGAGTTTAAAGTAACATCTAAATTCCTCTTGGTTACTATTCTTTTTTACTGAATAAAGTAATTAGTTGTTCAGCATTCACTGCTTTAATTCACTTTAAAGAGGTCTTGCTGGGGTAGAATCATCAGGAGTTAATACTAGAGTTATGAGTGATGCGATCCACAGAAAGCACGGGCAGTCTAAATAAGACTGACCCCAACATGAATCCTTGTGGGACGCCACAACGTACAGCCACTATATTGTAAGAAAGTTTTCCAAACTTCACAGGAAAAGGCTCTACCTAGTGTTGCGCCGATGCCATTTTTTGGCCCCGATACCGATACCCGATATCTGGCTGTGCAGTATCGGCCGATACCGATACCATACCAATACCATTACTTTGAAATGTATGTGTGTGTGTATATATGAAGAACAGCATACTACTTGGATGTAAAATAATTGCTATCATGGGTTTGTCAAGCTGCTACCTTATTAAATCAGGAAAACGACTAATACAAAGTGAATCCAGAAGAACTAGTGAGTGTCGGGAGAGAGAAGGCTGCGTTCAAGTGACACACAAACATGAAAATGGTATCTGTGACCTATTTGTTGGTACTCGCCGATACCAATACCACCATTTTAGTGCCGTATCGGCACCCCGGCCGAAAATGGTATCGGTATCGGTGCAACACTAGCTCTACCACATGAGAGTGAGGCCTTTAGAAGTGGAGTCCTGTACAACCTGTTCAGGATCACACTGACTAAAAAGATCAAAGCAGCAAAGAGCTGATATGATGAAAACCTTGGAAAATCAACCAGCATTGAAGTAGACAATGTTTTTTGGCTTCGAGTTCCGGGGCGGATCACCTTATCTTTTAGTTGTCCCACATGTCAATCATTGTGACGTGCCCACGTGATGGCAATGGTAGATGGCTTGTACTTGTTTAGGGCTTTATCAGGTCTGACTACCATAAATCACTTCAGTCAGTCATTCACCCATTCACACAAACTCGAACCAGGCAAACCCAACGATTACAGGACAAACTACCTAACTGTTTTTGGGCCATGGTCACCAATGTGCGCGCACGCTCCTTGTTAGTTTCCACTTGCTGGCTGCGCACTTCTAGCGTTTATGTATCCAATTAGCTTCGGAGTTAGCCGTTCATTGTAGCTTCGCTGCTCTCCCGTTTCACTTCGGAAATGGCAGAGAGTCGCAAGAAGCAAACTGGTTTACATGTTTATGAGAAAAAGAGGAAGGTCTCTGAGTGGATTTAGGGGATTTTTTCCCACAATCCCCCTGAGGAGCGGAAGAGCAGGTAAGACAGTCTTGCTCATTCCGTAAAAGTTGTCCACTCTACCTTTTAATTTGGTAAAGCCTGTGAACACTTGTAACTTACAAGAGACCATCCCCCAACTCATCTGGTACCCAACAACTGGCAGATGAGCTGAATCTTTTCTACTGTAAGTCTGAAAAGCCCAAATTCACACCTCTCCGACCTTCCGATGCTATCTTCAAACAGCCACCTCTCCTGACTGCCACACTCTCAAGGCTAGCATAGTGTGCCAGCTCAGGAAGCTCAACCTGCCTAAGCAGTTGCTGATCCACTTCTACACAGCCATCATCCAATCTGTCTTCTGCTCATTCATCACTGCCTGGTCTGCATTTGCCATCAAAAAGGACAGGGTCCGACTGCAACGGGCAGTCAGGGCCACGAAAAAAGATCATCGGTGCCAACCTGCCCTGTACACCTCCAAAGTTAGTAAATGGGCAAGAAACATCCCTGCAGACCCAAATCACCCCGACCACAACATGTTCCAACTTCATCCCACTGATAGGGGCTAGACAACACTACACGCTAAAACCAAGAGAACCAGGAACAGTTTCCCCCCACAAGTCCTCATTCTAATAAAAATCTGACTCTGACTAAAAAACAAACAAAAACCTCCTTTGTAAAACCCAGTAATTCTGCCTCGTTTGCCTCGTTTGCCAATATGCAGAGTTTTAAAAGAGGCACATCATTGTATTTTAACATTTTATTGTGCCACCTGTATTAAATACTGACTGAATAAACCAACATTGTGGTTTTCTCACATATTATTAAACTTGGACATTTTTATAAAATATAACAAAACAGGATTCTATTACTGAATAGAAACAAATAAGTTGAATAGAATAAAATATATAAAACTCTAATTATCCCCACAAAATCCCTCACTCTCAACTGTGCTTTTGGCATCCTGTCTTTTTCTATCATGTTACTGTTTTTTTGTTTGTTTTTTTGTGTGTAATATCCTCCACTATTCTGTCATCACCTCCTCGCCTTCTGAGCACATCAGTGAGTTTTGGTTGAGAAACTGATTCTGCTCCGCCAGGCAGCCCGGCTGAATGGGAGCTATTTGGCTGACAACTTGAGGAGCTTGTTGAGTGTTTATATTTAAAAACAGAACCACATAAATAGCATTTATGCATCCCTGTTGTCATTAAACAGCACAAAATAATCCCACACTGGACTCACTGTTTGGACCACTTCATGTTGCGTCCGCCATGACGGTCTGGCTCGACTTTAGAATGAACGTCAGCGCCCTCTTCTGTATGGTGGCCATACTACAACACTGAAAGAGGGTCCGTCTAAGCGGATGTTATCAGTTAATCGGATGGAACAAAGTTTGATCTAATTAATCATTAATCGAGAATTAATTGTAAGTCAATTATTTGTTGCCATCTGTACTCCTGCATTCTTTGCACTCTGCTTATTGCACCACTGCATTATTGTCTCAATTTGTTTTGCTTGTTTTGGTGTGTTCATGTGTGTTTTCTATACTCTAGAGAACTGTTTGATTTTTATTGTTGTATAAATCAGCACATTGTGAGCGATCCAGAGTCAAATTCCTCGGATGTGTACACGTGCCTGGCAAACAAAGCTGATTCTGGCTCTAAATATGACAAGGAATACTGTCAAAGATGAAAGGTTTTGACAAATATTTAAATGAAGACAAATGAAAACTATACATTGGCAAAGTTGCCAAAGAAATATACCATTCTTCTCACAAATGTTTGAAAATAATCTGAAGTTCTGCAAAGTACAAAAACAGACTTTTTATAATAACCTTGCTGCTTGAGTAACAGGTTTGCCTTGAACATAAAATGCTTATTTAATTTCTACTGATCTGCAAAAAAGAAAAAAGAAAAACAAAACTACTGTACAATGGACATAATTTGTGGAGAGAAACAAAGAAATGCATCACACAGATAATAAAAAAAAAACAGTTTCTCTGCAGGTCTTCGCAGTAAACAAAGCTGAAAAATCCTGTCAGCTGTAAAATCGTTATATATGTCATATATTGGGCATCTAAAGATGGGTTCTTTTGTATTCAGGTTGTTCCATAATCCTAACACAAGCATCTGGCTGCTATTACTGCAGACAAAAAGTCGCAGCATCATCTGAACCCACGTTATTTCTGCTTAGAGAGGCACAGTCTCTTTCCATTTCATAAACCTGTTAAATGACTTGTCCTTCAATGCACTGACACACACACACACACACACACACACACACACACACACACACACACACACACACACACACACACACACACACACACATATATACACACTTGTGTTTTCATTCACAACAGCAATCGCTTGCAGTCCAACAGTGTGTATGTTCAGAGCAGGCTTGTGGACGCATGCGAGCGTGTGTGTGTGTGTGTGTGTGACTGGCATGTCGATCATGTCTGCGGCAACCAGTTTTCTGAAAGAACATAAGTCAAGCTGTCCCTCATTTCCAGCTGATTAAACCAGTCCCCGCAGAATCAGGACCGGTGATACGGCAGCCGCCATAACTGGAACATATATGGCAGCATAAAAACATTCATGTAGCTGTTTTCCTGCATTGTTTTTTCCTGCAAAGATTGCAGTTACTTCCTGCTCCTGAATAAAGTTGCTGACAGATGACGCAGATATTGCACGGCATTTCTCTGCCTCGCAAAAAAAAAAAAAATAATAAAAACTGCAAGTCCAGACGCTGCATGCTGGTGCATACAGGCCAATTTTTATCCTTACACGGGACACAAGGGAAAGGTTATTTTGCCTTTAAGCTATTTATTCGTCAGCAGCCTTAATTGTTGACATTTGTGCTTCTGGCAGAGGGAGCATGAAAGCAATTTAAGCCACAAACTAAATTAAATCTGTAATCATACAAAGAAGAGGGAGTGATGGCTGAGGTAAGCAGGAATAGAAGCCACAGTACCCCCACAGCTTCTTCGTTCATACCGTTTTCCTATAGAAATGTTGCTTTTAAACACAATGGTCATGTTCCTGTTTCAAGGACTTTACAAAGACAGCATAAAAAACATAAAATAGTTTTAAGATTGCAATTTAGAAGTTGTAGTTAATGTCAGAAACTGTCAACAAGCCACACAGTAGAATCCCCCCACACTGCCAGTCAGCTGTGTGTGATGTAGAAAGAGGAAAAACAACCTGACTTCTTTTTTCCCCAGTCTAAACAATGATAAAATACAATGTTTTTTTTTTATTTTATTTTAATGGAGGCACAAATCACTTTATCAAACAGCTCTAAGGCAAATGTTTGGTACAGACCATGAGATTTAGCATGTCTGCTGGTGAAATAAACAGGAGGAAAACAACTGATATTCTGAGCAACACTTCCCTTTTTTCCCTCTAATACTGTCAATGCCTTTATCTAGTATAAATGATTTTATTTTGGATGTTCATCTGTTTAAAAAACAAATTCTTCTGTTTGCTGGCTTGCTGTCATTGAGCTGATGGATTTTCTACTCATGATTATTACACCCTCAGTATTTCGTTCCAGCCCATTCCTATTTACCCATTTAAAGCACATACAGTGCTGTGAGAAAAGCATTTTTTCAGAAAAAAACATTTACAGATCCTGTTTAGCTGTTTTTGTCACATTGGAAAGTTTTTAAGTGTCAAACTAAATTTGCTGTCACGCGGCTATACCCTGAACGAATACTGAATGCAGTTTTCAAATGATGATTTAATCTTTTTAAGCGGGAACAGACATTTCCCAACCAAGCCAAATCAAATATCTGGCTTTGTCACCCTTGGCTGCAACAACTGTTTGTGTTTAGTTTAACTTCTCTGCTAAGAAGAGTTTTGGCCCACTCTTCTTTGCAGAATAGTTTTATTTAGCCACATTGGAGGTTTTTTTTAAAACATGGACAGCTTGTTTTAAGTCGTACCAGAGCATTTCAATTGTATTTAGGTTCATACTTTACCAAAACCTTCATTTTTATTTTTTTTTTTAGCCTCTGAGAGGCGGAATTGCTAGTATTCTTCAGATCATTGTCATCATTCATAACTCATGTGAGCTTGAGGTTAAGGTCACAACCTAATGTTCAGGCATTCTCCTCTAGGATTTTCTTTTAGAGAGCAGGATTCATGGTTACATAAATTACTGCAAATGGTTTGGGTCCTGAAGCAGCAAAGAGCCTCCTGATCATCACATCGCTCCCACTATATTTGAATGGAGGATTGATGCTCCCTTTTCAGAAATGTTTCATTAGTTCCCCCACAAAAAAAATCCACTTTTGACTCGTCAGGACGCACAATCTTTCCTCAAAAGTCTCCGGGATCAACAAATTCTTCTTGGCTTTGATTGGCCTTAATTTTTAAGGGCTTTCCAATGCAACTTTTTTTTTTTTAAGTATTTTTGGAAATGAAATGAGTACGTTTTGATTGACCATGCCTTATATTATGTTTTTCTCATCCAGTTCAGTTACCTTTTTGTTATTACAGCGAAAGAATAAAAAGCTGCTTTTAAAGTTATGCAGGGTTAATCAAACAGGATGTTGTTTTGTGTTAGAAATTTAACTTCGACATAGAGAAGTAGAAAAGTCCTTCAGGGTACTTACTTTGTCAATTTGTTAGCCTAATACAGTGGTAACTAAAAACATCGTTGGAGTATTTTGGCAGTAGCGAATTTTCCTGAACACTGGGGTTTCAGCGGAAGCGCTGCCAAAACAAATCTGCCATGTGCATTTTCTGCTGTCTCTCGTTTGCTTTTCCTCTCATGTCGTCTTGATAAATTATGTTCATTATGCTTATTTGTTTTTGGAAGACTAAAAATTTCCAATTCATTTAGTGTTAAGAGCTAACCAGCTGTACTTGTTAGAAATGCTGTGTGCTGCTCAGCGGGTTATGTGCAGTTTTTTTTTTTTTTTTTTTATGGAACAAAGCTGTTTGAGATAAAACTGAAGCAGTGAGAGAACAACGGATCAGTAAACCTTGCAGTCTGTGTGTAAAATATTAATTAGAAACTTAGTTTAGCATTCTATAAAGCCACAAGGAGGATGCATATTAATTTTTAGAATAGTTTTTTTTGTGTTAATGCTATGTTATAATATACTTGTTCTGACTTTGCTGGAATTGGCTGTGCAGCTCCGTGGGATAAAAAATCTCACCATTGCTGAACTCAAAGTACTTTTGGGCCACAGTCCAGAAAAAGGTTCGTTGTTAATCTGTGTTTATCTGTTTTCCAAACTCTGAACTGAAACTGTTACTTTAAATCTGCCCTTCCAAAAGCTTAATGGGAAAATGTATGGGTCACCTGAGTAGTCCCGAACCTCGTATCACCTCTTGGTTCTTAGCAGCTTTACACACACACGCACACACACGCACACACACACACACACACACACACACACACACACACACACACACACACACACACACACACACACACACACACAGAGTATATATTGTTATGGTAATGTTGTGGGAGTTTTGGGTGGAATATTAAACAATAGTAACTGAGTTCCCATCTTTACTAAATGACGAGACGGTGGTATAACGTTCCAGCACCTTTATTGAGAAACAGAGCAGAGATTCACATAGTTGGAAAGTAATCGCACCCCACGGTTCCGCTGCAGTCTCTGTCTGCCCTGTCTCTGTCTGCCTCGCTTTTCGGGCTTCCCCTAATACTGCACCGTGGCCTTCCCATGAGACAAAACAAAGACAGTCTATCGTAAACAATCAGTATCCCTCAGCAGCTGCAGCATTTGGCCTTGCAATCAGAAAACAGTGGATCTTATACACAGACATCAGGTCTCCAGGCCTCCTCTGTCCGAGTGGTGTGAGGCCATAGTGACTTCAGAATAATAATTCTTATAACATTCCTCTCTTTTTTTTTTTTTTTTTTTTTTTGATGATGGCGTCGTCAGCATCAAGTCAAAACAAGATGACCCATCACTTGAAAATGTGAACAAAGCACAGAGGAACCATTTCTGTAAACTCTTAAAGTGGGACCCAAGGGGTTCCCGTGTTGGAACCGGGCAGTGCTGGAACTTTTAATACAGATCAACATGAATGCTTCATAGAGCTTTAACACACAAGATCAAAGATTTAGCTTTTGTCTACAATTTAGGATTCATCTAATTAGGTAAGGCCTGTTTTAGGTACCTATGCGCACATTATTTTAAAATTACATTAGACTATGGTAAGCTAAACCCTGTTCAGTAACCAAGGTCGAATCCGTCTACTCTTCACCCCGCCCTGAATACCCCCCTACTCCTTTCTCCACTTACGCCTCCAGTGGACAATAATCCACCACTCCAAACTTACAACACCGGGAGCAAAGGCAGGAGAGGTTCAGTGCGGGCAGAGGAAATGCCAGAAAAAGCTACCCCTAGGGGGCAGTAAAAACTGGCAAGCCCCCTCCCAGGGAAATCTGCTCTCGGCCAATCTGAGCCTGAAAACCCTGTATTGAATCTAAGTGTTATCATTACCAGTTAATATTAAAGGATCTTTGGAGCCAATCCGATCCTGGTTCTTCCTATATCAAATCAAAAGGTGCATAAACCATAGATCCTTGTGTGTCTGAAGCAAACAGTTTCCATTTACCATAAAACCATATTGATCAACATGATGTAACATTAAAGTGTAGATCTCATAACACAAAAAAATCAAACATGTGAGTCAGTGGAACAGAGCAGTTAAACAAACAGCAACAGAATATGAGAAGAGTTCTAAACGTCAAGAACGCAAAGTTAAGAAAGCATTCAGGCCATTCAGGCACAAGGCAGAAAATAATCTAATCGCGCTTAGGGTCTCTTCAGGCAACTCCTCCCGTTGAAGAATAAGGAATCAGAGTTCTCTGGCTTCTTCATCCCCAGTCCTCTTCTGGTTCCTCCACGCAGGCTGGACGATTGAGCTGGATGGTAATAAGTGTTCAGTTCTGGATGGGCACTAAGCATTTTATTTTGCATTTCTCTCTAATAAAACACTTTGTGAAGATGGTCTGCAGACACGAGTCCTTGTTCCCACTAGAGAACAGAAACAAGGTGTAATTAGTGTTCTTATCAAAACCCCTTTAATGTGTCATTTATTAAACATTCTCCAAGCACTTTCACATTCAAGATATTTCTGTCCACAATTATTTAGCTCTCAGAATTCTGCAATTTAATTATTAATTAAAATAGTAATCTTTAAGTTCAAATGTATCTGCAGTAAATTCATAATAATTCTTAACAGAATGCTTTTAATGTGTGTCTTAACTGTTGTTGTCTGACAGTTGAAGTTCTCTGCAACATAATTTCATCAACATATTCGTTTCATGACATTTCCCATTTATTTTGAAAACCCAACTGAGAAAAAGAAAACCTTTCCATGTGAAAGCCTTTTCCCTCTCTCCCTCTTTTTTTTTTTTTTTTTTTTTTTTTTTAAAGTGAGGTGCTGTTCTGCACAGAAAAGACAAAATATTTATACCATGCTGTTACTGTTCAAGGACGCCAAGGTTCTACAAACAAAGCAATGAGAGAGAACAGGAGCTTTTGAAAACGCTCTAACATTGTAGAACAACTAAAGCTACTTAAGCAAATCAGAATTAGTTCCCAAATTAATCCTAAAATAAAGTAAACCATACATGTGATTATTTATTTTCTTAAACTGAGGATTAAGGACTTTTATTAAGAAGTTCTTGGGTGAACGCGTCTCTGCGTTCCTATTTGTCTAGGCCTCTACAATCTGATCTATGATCTATGTATTCTTAGTGCCTGGTCAGGAAGGGTTAAGGTTCTCTGAAGCTTTCTGTTTTCAGCAACTCTGAAAACCCAGAACCCTTTACAGTCAGTGTTAGGTGTCAGGTAACCTGTGGGACCACTTCGTCGTCTCTCTGGTTCCACCAGCTTTGTCAAGTCCACAGCAGCTCGTCCTGGGTGCCATGCCCCAGGGGTCTCCACACCCCCCTGTGTGGAACGCCTCTTATTGTAAGGATCTCACCTTATGTCCCGTTCAAAACAGGAGTTCCAATGTGGGGTGTCTTTGCTGCTTTAATGTTCCTCAGAGAAAAACCTTCATTCATTGATACCACCTTCAAGCTGTTACCCTTTTATCATCACAGCCCCCCAACCATCCTGACCAGATCCAAAATGTCCCCATAATTTAATCTAATTAAATTAATCTTACTTATTTTTTGTATGTAAGACGATAACCATTAAATTATCCTGATCTAAAAGCTGTCAGGTTAAAGGTTTGCTAAACTCAGTGTTGTGTTTTTTCCCTTAGGATGTTTAACTGGTTAATAAGACTATTGAGATATTTGTGTTCTAGTTGAAAGAAATTAAATCTCCATAAATATTGTAACCATTGTACCCTGATGCTTTAATCCTAAATTTACCCATGTTAGTTAGTAGGATGTGTCATTATGCTAATTTTATTGCAACATTACCCATTTTAGCCAGTAACCTTTTCTGTGCGTTTTATTGATGCCTGCCAGAGTAGCAAAAATCAGCTTACACTAAGATGTTCATTAAATGAAATGCTATTTAAAAGTTCAGATTACTCTACCTATATAGTGAAAACTAATTCATTCATTTATTTATTTAACTGTTGATATAATACCCACTTAATTTATTAAGTTGCTCCATGATTCCATCAAGGTGCTTCTTTAAAAGTTTTCACCTTTACATAATCTTTATGTGTTTTGTAATGTGTGTTTTGTTTTAATTGTGTACAACAAAATCTGAAGTGAAATGCATGAAGTCGTGTCTGCAGAACTCATCTGTGTTTGTTGTCGAAGGTTGTCCGATGCCTCAGTCATAGTCCTTCATTGTCCATTTTCAGTCCAATGTCTAAATTCAGCAGCCCAACATTCTCCTTCTCATCAAGAGTCCATCCTCCAGTCCTCACGCCTGCAAACAGAATTAATTCTGCCAGCATTTTTTGCCAAAGAAAACGCTCCATAGGTTGAAAAGAAATTACAGCAAAGCAGTCACAAACATTTTAACTACAGTGTTCCCTCTAACATGACAAACATAAAAGAAACAAAAGGATAAAAAATAAATAAATCAAACTTTGTCTCTGACAAAATAAAACTCAAAACTGGATCAGGCTGAAGTCAATGACATCACCTTTAGTCCTTGTCCCAAGGATCAGCCCCCATGGCACTGCGGCACTGTTTCTGCATTCTCTCGCATCTGAGAATGTCTAAAATGAGACTAAATCTCTATGTTAGCACAATCCTATCATACTGACCAGGTTTCTTTGCAAAGAAAAAGAAGCAGAAAGATAGAGCTGTTAATAGCAGAAAGCAACAAACATCTTTAAGACACCACCTTTCCTGCTGGAAGATCAGGCATAACTTGGTTAAAACTAAGTATAATTTAGTGGCCAAATCTGATTATAACTCCTTACCGCACTGCTAGCACTGTCTTTTCAGAGTCTACTATTGGCAGAAGGGTGGCGTCTCCTTTAATCTGAAAGCAATAACTCAGAGAAAAACAAGAGTGTTAATAGCATGCAGTTAAAACCCTGGTCCCCTTAGTGTCCCTTTAAAGTGATGTTTTTCCCTTTTTTTTCTCTGATCCTGGGAAGGTTTCTATTCTTTACCTTTCCTTTGAAACTCTGTTCAAACCACCTCCAAAAGAAAGAAAAAAAAACAAAAGAAATTAACCAAACAAAACTAAAACAAAATTGTTTTCCAAGGAGCACAATTATGTCTTTTCCAATATGACATAGGTTTTTGACTTATTACAAACCTTTTTGATATCCTTCTGGTCCTTTGACCATGTGTATTTGCTGTTAGTGATACTTTATTCATATATAACTTTTCAATCTAAATTGGTCAAGGGTGAAACTTTGAAACAATGATTTTTTCCCTTTTTAGGTTTACTGAACTTCTAGTGTGTCTCTTAAAATGATAAGAGTTTTCCCCATAATTCAGCACATTGAGAAGGCTACCCAAAACAAACCAAGATTAGAATTAAAATTTAACCCTTCAAAAGCTGGCTTTATTTTATTTTTTCCCCTCTGACATAGTTTTCGTGCTCCCAGGCCAGAACACACACAGACCCAGCCTTGCCATAAACATTCAGATGTTTACATCATGGTCAGATTTGTTTATCATATCTATTGTCCTTCTCAGGTTATACTGTCCCTCTGAGGATCGCCTCAGCTCAGCATAACTAATAACATCAGATGATTTCGTAACTGATGACGCGTGTAACGTGGCCTTCTGATATTTTGACGCTTCTCAAAATTTCTCATTAGTTGCATTCAAATCCCAAGTAAAAAGAAATAAAATAAATGAATAGAAAACCCTTAGAAAAGCAACCATATTTAGTTCCATACAGTTTGTTCAAAGCACAGTTTTTTCTCATCTATTTAAATAAAAAAAAATCATATCTAAACTTCTTTCACATGGACTGGTTTGTGATGAATCATTATTATTATAAGAAATGAGATCTCAGTAATTTTAAATTACTTTAGGGCTAAAAAACAAGTGATAGGATCTCAGCCTAATTTTGTAAAACAGTAAACTTAACAAGCTTATGTAACGCTTATTTCCAATTTCTAACAAAGCTGAAATATTTCTGTTCAAGCCATGTTATTCTCTCCGTGTATCAATTTAATTTGGTCCTGATATTTAATGTTAAAAAAACAAACTTTGTTATTTAAATCTCTCTTTTACTGTACCTCTATTGTTAACATAGTCCATGCTTAAAATGTCATTTGAATTACGGAGCTGCAGTTCTCCCAAAACAAATGAACATTCTGAAACCATGAACATTACTTTTACCCTGAATTAATTCACACAGAAGAACGTTTAGTTACATAGATACATACACACGTACGGTTACATACAAACATGACATTCAGACAGACAAACACGTGCAGGCCTGCTTTTTCACCATCTTAAATAGTTTTTCATAATTTTTAAACGCCAACGCCGAAAGATGTTTTCAACGCGTTAAGTTCCCGCTTAGTTTAAAAGGTGGAGAGCGTGCGCTGGTTACGACCCCCCGATGCTTCGTCCACACGCGGTTTTACGCTTCAGTCCCGCAAGGATACAACTCTGTGTCTCGCAGACACCTGGACGCTTACCCATTTTTGAAAGTTATACGTCGCTATTAGCAGTTTAGACCAATTTTATCCACAACGGAAGTGCCTAATCGGTCCCCACGTAAACGCTTCCCCGGTGCAACGCCTTTTTAGTTTCGTTTCCGTTTCCTTGTTTTTATTCATTTTATTCAATTTTCGCTTTTCTTTTTTCTCTTAATTTTATTTTTATTATTTAGTAGCAGTACTGCAATAAAATAAAATAATAGTAATAATAATAACCCCTATATGAGAAATCTGCATGTTTAATCAAATAATTTCAAATCATTTATGCATGTCATGCGTCTGGGCCCCTACGTTTTTCAGCATGAAATCGAACGTCTCACCCTGGGGCTAGGCTTGACCCTGAAAAACCTCTGCCTTTCCCCCATTACACTGACTCTTCTGCTTCCAGACTTTTTTTTTGTTATTATTTTATTTATTTTATCCTTTTTTTGTTTTTTATTATTTTTACTCGTCCTTAGCACGATCGACCAACTAAATGAAAGGCCTCACATCCGATGGTCGCCTTTTTGGTATAATGGTCGGGGTCCCCACTTATCAAAGCTGCAAACGTCTTCGCAACAGTCAAGGACTTAAGCATCCCTGCCGCTTTCATCCACAACAGAAGTGGACAGCCTCTTGCACAAACCCAAGACAAGAGGACTTTAATGGACCAGCTGGAAACTGCTCAGCCGGTCACCTGTTCTCCAGGTGAAAATCACTCTGCCCCTCCTCCCCCCTTGTGGGAAAGTCCGTATTTCAGCTGAAAACGTATTCTAATTAAATTTTGAATTTTTGTTTAATGTTTAAACCTTAGTCACCGTTCGGTATTGCGAACCCTGTTTTATTTGCCTTAAGGATTAAATATAATTCATTATTTCTACCGGCTTTTACTTACTACCTTTTAGGTTTACAGTTTTAGATTTTAAAATTTCTTTAGGTATACTTTAAAATGGGGTTTAAAATTTAAAAGCTTGCAAGCATTTTTGACCAATTGCGTTTGTTTTTAAAAGAGCTGGAAAATAATCCCCTTACCGTCTCATGAAAGAAAGGTTCGGATCTTCGCGCCGACGCCCAGAGACGCTCCGAGACCAGGAGCTCCTCCACATCCCTTGAAAATCCATTCGGGGTACCAGAGGCCGGATAACCTCTCCGGGCCGGCCAAAGCAGCTCCTGTCCCCGGACTCCCTCGCTCGTCGGTCGGAGATCTTGTTCGTTTACGCCAAATTGTTGTGGGAGTTTTGGGTGGAATATTAAACAATAGTAACTGAGTTCCCATCTTTACTAAATGACGAGACGGTGGTATAACGTTCCAGCACCTTTATTGAGAAACAGAGCAGAGATTCACATAGTTGGAAAGTAATCGCACCCCACGGTTCCGCTGCAGTCTCTGTCTGCCCTGTCTCTGTCTGCCTCGCTTTTCGGGCTTCCCCTAATACTGCACCGTGGCCTTCCCATGAGACAAAACAAAGACAGTCTATCGTAAACAATCAGTATCCCTCAGCAGCTGCAGCATTTGGCCTTGCAATCAGAAAACAGTGGATCTTATACACAGACATCAGGTCTCCAGGCCTCCTCTGTCCGAGTGGTGTGAGGCCATAGTGACTTCAGAATAATAATTCTTATAACAGGTAACTCGTCGTTTCACGTCTAGAGACTGCGTAACCCAACTGAGCTGCTTTAAAAGCTGTTCCTACTCTGTAGTTTTGTGCTGTGATTTCATTCTGTCTGAGCACTTAGACACTGATTAATGCCTCTGATATTGTGAGAAGGCAAACTGCTGCTTTAATTTACCTGAAGGAAAAAGAGGCTCAGTGGCGCTCACCCTGAGAAACCAACGATTCAGCAGGAACCTTACACGAAATCAGGCTCCGAAACGTTACGTGTTGATCTCTACAGTCTGAAGTCTTACCAAAGGCGAGCGACGACACCAAATGTCTGTTTGTAGTTCTAATCAAATAAATATGACATCATAGACGGAGCAGCTGATTAAACATGAATCATCTTTGATTAAAATATCCCTTTATCCCCTTGGAACTCGTTTTTCAACAAAGAGAGACCCCCTTATGAAGCGTGCTGTTTATAACTTTATTCATAAGGAAACAAAAGAATCCAAGAGGAGAAGAAAAGAACTAAAAGACTGTCTGCGGCTGCCTTCCACACTGAACTGTGCCAAAAACCTACGCTCCCACAGCTCGCTCTCCAGGGATTAGAGATAAAACAGCAATCACTGCTGCAGCAGTTTTAAAGGACTAACACACTGGGAAAGACTCACAGAAGGAGGACTTCTGATGGATTCCCTGCATTCGAGATCAGAACCGAAATAAACCATTGCAGAAGAGAGCAGGAGCTCCTTAAACGCAGTTTGTTCTCGTGCTCATGCCACATTCCCCGTCTTTATTTATTCAAATTGAGAAATGAAACGTGCAGGGCATTTTAAAGAAACATCTAAACCTGCTTTATCAGCTCGCTGCATTGATAAACAGTGCCTTGCAAAAGTATTAATGCCACTGTTTTATTTTATTTAACCTTTTTTTTTTATACCGATTGAAAAGCAGCTCCGTTTCAGACATGCAAAGATTGAAGGGTCAAATGGCTTCTTTTTTTTTTTTTAATCTAAAATAAACATTTCTCATGAAATTTCACCAAATGGATTCTCCAAGGCTGAAGCGTTGCGTGAGCTGCAGTCGTTAACCTAGCCTTTTCTTGATGTTGGACAGTCTGTCAGTTCTCGCTGGCAGAAAAGACGGCTGACAGTCGGCAGCCGTGCAAGAGATGAAAAGACGATGCAAAGGTAGGATAATGCTTTGTAAGGCAGCCAGAGTAAGGCAGCAACATCAAACAGGTGCAGTGGGGGGGGGGGGGGGGATGAGATGGGGGAGACACTGCGGTGATTGTTGCTTGAGAGCGTACGGTTGAGGAAAATAAAATTAATGAGCCGAGAAAGTGGGTAAACATCTTGGAAGGAAAGAAGATCAGAATTTCCAATATTTTTTTTTTGTTTGTTGTTGAACTTCACCATTTTGACACACCTGATAAATATGTAATCCCACATGTCCTTATTAGTGAAGGTAAGATAGCTTGTTTTCTGTCATGCCGTTGTCCACGTTGCATGTAATGATGAGCGAGATCCACCTTAGATCGGCGTGTTTCTTTGCTGTTCTTGCCCTACAAAGGCTGTTTACTAATCGCTCCAAAAATACCCCGCTTTCAGTACGTTTATAGGCCAGCTTCCCAGACAGAGATTGAGACCAGTTATAGGTTTACTTCCCAATTTAATGCAAGTGGACAAAAATCTGAGTTTGAATTAATGTCTAAAAATGGTTCAACAGACTAGTTCTAAGTATTTATACCGCTCCAGAATGAAAATGAGATTTATATCAAACCTTTCAGGAGGCAGGTTTAACATTTAGTTTAAATAATTTTTTTTTGTCAGAAGAAACATGGATTATTCAAAGTTTGTCAGTGAAAATCAACAAATATAAGAAATGTAACGTTTTCATAAAAGTCAGTGTTTGGGATTGGGATTTTGGGTTTTTCAAAAGTGTCAATTAAACACTGTTTGGATCATTGCCATTTGGAGCTGTTCCTTACATCTGTTCTGCAGGGAGAGAAGTCAGTTTTTTTCTTTTCATCTTTTCATAATTAAAGGATTTCCCTTTTATTTGATTTCAAAAGAGACGCACAAACTTCAGTGATGAGGGATCATGAGTGTTTTTTTTTTTTAACCAGTATACAGTATTTTGTTTATCTACTCCTATTTTTATTTCCATTCATTTTGCATATCAAGAGTGGTTACTGTCTGAGCCTTTTTAGGTTTAAGATTTATTGTACTGCATATTAATGTCATTACGTCATCTTATTCAGGCTAGCAAACATAGTTATGGCTTAAATATGTTTACTTTAGTTGTGACTTTGTTTTTCAGGCATTGGTTTGTTTCAGAAATATATATTTTAGGATGAGATTTATGATTCCAATTTAAAGTTTGCATTTAGTCCGTTTTAATTTTCGTTTAGGAACTGCCCCCAGTAACAGGAATTGTATTCCTGGAAAACTGTTTCCTAAATCAAGACACAGGTAAAGAGGAAAAGCTACTGAGAAGTTAAAATAAAACATTAGAGCACAGCTATCCCCCCCAAACAGACATCCTACAAGAATACTGATACAAGTAGAAGCAGAGGTAACTAATCTAAATAGATATATCTAGGAGGAAAAACTGGTCTTGTCCTTCTAGAATCCCATGGAATAATGTTTTCTGCAATAAAAGTTCAATTAGTTGAACTTTGTCTCCCTCTTGGTGCTTATATGATTTGTCAGGTTTAGGCAGGGACTGGCAGGGTATTGACACAAATATTTTAAACTAAAACGTATGATTTCATTTGGCGGCGCTCCTTTAGCTTTCACACTGTCACTGAGTTTTGTCGTGACTGGAAATTGTCTCGCTTGTCAGCAAGGATAAAGTGAGCATCCCTCTCCCAGCCAGCTGACCGGCATTGCGCATCAGCGGATGGAGACAGAAAACTCTGCATTAGTCTATGATCCATGCAGCCGGGAAACCTCCAGCCAACCGATAAAAGGACTTTAAACTGTAGCTATATCACAGAAATTTGTAGAGGTTTTGAAACATATATATTTTTTAAACTCACACGTAACCTGATACCATGAGTGGCATACATCTGTATGACTTGTCTGGTTCTCTTCAAAAAAAAAAATTTTTTTCGGGGGGGGGGGGTCAACGCTAAGTCAATGGTAAGAGCAACAGGACCTGTCATGTGTGGCCTGAGTGCATGTGATGTGACAGCTCTGCTCTACTGAAAGTGAAAAGGCCCAATTCCAACTTGATTTGAGGGATGTCTAATAAAAACACTGAGTTTTATAAGAATCCAAAGGCCTTTTATGGAAAGCTTTATAATATTTTGGGAAAATACACTGCAAAAAGGGAACTAAAAGTAAGTAAAATTTTCTTGAGATGAGTGTATTTGCGAAGGTAAATAAGATGATCTGCCAATGGAAACTTAGAATAGGAATACCTCATCTCCATCATCTTATTTTAAGTGCAATATATCTAATTATCTTATTTTAGGGGTAAAATACCATAAGCCATCTATATTTTTATCTAAGCATTAAACATGTCTCCTTCAAAGACATATTTTTAGTGAAAGCATAACCAAAACTATGTGTGATCTGGGACGACAACAAGAGAAATTGAATGTCTTGTGTTCATAAAGTATTGGTTTTCCGAGCATATTGGGACCCCTCTAATCAGAGATGGTGCTGCTGGTGGCTAAAGGCGTGTGAAAATGAGGTAAAGTTGATTGATAGTCACTTCACTAGGTAATAAGAAACAAAGGCGTGAGACTCGGAGGTGGGGAAAAATGTAATGAAACAATAAACCCCGTTGTGTTTTAAACCTGGAGGCTCTGAACATTTTGCTGTGAAATGACTTCAAGAATGAGAAAGTTGTGATAAAAAATGAGACATTAGTTATACCTAAACGGCAAGCAAGGCCTCCTTGTGCCGCTACACCGAGAGCCACGGGGTTTCTGCGCCTCAGGAGTCCGATGAAATACGCTGTGTTCACCTACTGCAGCTTTCAGCCTCCAGATAAGAGGTTTGCGGAGCCAAACGAAAGCTTTGTTATTCAGATAGTGGAGTCAGTTTGTGTGCACAGCAGTTTCTGGCTTTGTCTCAAAGTGACAGTGAGCTGCTTAGCAGCAGCACAATCAGCCACAAGGACACAGGGACATTGGCCTTGTTTTGTTTTTCTTGTTTGTTCCTTTGCTGTGTTCTCTTACCCTGAACCTTGGCGTAGATTACTATGCAGGGATTGCACAACAACATATTTTGTCCATTGTATGATTACAGAGATCAAGTTTCATCCTCAGTTAGCTGCTCAGTTTATGAAAGAGATCAACTTAATATTAGAAAGAGACCAAGAACCCAGCCTTGTTATATTTGTTCAAACTATAAATTTAAAATGTTTGATTGTCCATGTCGACATCTGCCCTCTTTTGTGCTCTTGTAATTTAAGATTACGAGATTTTGTCTGGACTGTGCTAATTGTCTCACAGAGACAATATGACATCGGTCCTCTTGAAGTATGTGATCTGACATGTATAAGAAACACCATGGTATCATATAGATGATAGAAAGATGAATCTTTAGGGGGGTGCCTCACTCCAGCAGCCATTGGGTGAGGCATGGCACATCCTGGATGGCTCGCCAATCCATTACAGGGAAACACAGAGACGCACAGGACAAATAATCATGTACACATACCCAAGGGTAAATTTAGAGAGAACAATTAAGCTAACAGCCATGTTTTCTGTCTGCGCACGGGAGCCAAGGCACCCAGAGAGAACCAATGTATGCAACGGGGGAATATCTAGGCTCAGAAAGAGCCCAGGCTGGGATTTAAACCCAGGGCTTCATCTATAGTCCAGTATTTGTGTGTATTTTGTGGTATTTTTTATTCATATCTATTGGCAATATTTAAGAGTTTTAAGTTGTCATCACTGGAATAAAAGCTTGAGAAAAAATGTCATTTGTGTGTTTAAATGTTGCCATTTATTTTTCCCCAAGGTGGTGGTGAAAACTCGGACAGAGTACCAGACAGAGAAGAAGCGGCTGAAGGTTCCCAAGGTGGAGGAGTTTACTATCAGCTTTACCGATGGAGTTTCTGAGAGACTCAAGGTAAAAAAAAAACAAAAAAACTTCAAACTCATTGTTCTTTTTTTGTTCATTTTGAATGCAAAATATTATAATGTGTTGTTTTCTCATCGAAGCTCCCATAACAGACGTCACTTAATGACATCTGTTATTTTCAGTAACTGAAATAAACTATAACTAATTAATTTGAGACATTTTAACCACAGACCAAACTGTGAGGGTCTATTTACAGACATTTCAGTTCAACCAAGTGCAACGCAACAGCTTTGTGCTTAAATATCATCCCATTAGAGCCAATCTGTTTTGTAAAATGTGAAAAGTCATGAAAGAACATCTTGCTGGAGCACTTTTATTCCAACTGAAGCCAGGAATGCATTATCCGCTACTATTCATTGGATGTGATTGTCTCAAGCCTTAACACAGGTAACATCAGCACTGTGTGTGCGTGTGTGTGTATACTTGTAAATGCAGCTGAGTGAGAGCATAGTTTTCGTAATTTACCACCAAAGTGAGGACTTAGAGGTAAAGTCAGGAGCTTTTTTTTTATCCCCACTTTTTTAGGGGCTAGGGATTAGGTTTAGCACTAAGGAGTCAATTGAGTTTAGGTCAGGGTTAGGCCATAGGATGGGTTGAAAATTAATGGGAGTCAATGGAAGTCAAGGCAAGGTCCATACTTTGTATTCAAAACAAGGATGTGTGTGTGTGGGAATGACACAGTTACCGTTCCACAAACATCGGCATCACCCAAAACGCTGTCTGTTAGATCTTTCTGTTGTCGCAGCAAGCACGAGCCATCTCATCTTGTCTTGGCAGTAAAGAACACCTCCCTCCGTGTTCACCCTGATGGAGAGCAAAGGAGGGATTGGAGTGTGTGAGCAGAAATGTGCAGGTGTGGAAGTGAAAAGTGAAAACTCTCGCCTGAAAGGGGTCCTTTACCAACGGAGAGAGAGAGAGAGAAAGCGCAGTTAAAATGTGGTTACCAGATATGTCGAAGGAAAAACCAAGCTATTTCAAAATGCTGCTGGTGTAAATACATAATGTATTTTAGTTATGTTAGAATTTAAACAATGACTAGAGTAGTTTGCGTGTTTTCACAAAGCACTGCTATTGAAAAAGATAATTAGTGTATGACTATATTTGTGAACCCTGTTATGATGTGAAAGCTTGGCGAGCCTCTTCGGAGAAACCTTTTACTAATTTCACAACTTTGTATATACCTCCATCTCTTTCTATTATTGACCTATTATTAAGGGCTATAACAACATACCACCTCTGAAATAACTCTTTTTGTATATAAAGAGCTACACTACAAAGTAAAAATGATAATAAGATGTTATAAAGATTGTTTTATGTGACTCATTTGTTTCCTTGGATCCTCTAAACTGGCTATTATGTATTTTGAGTTCTCTTATTGTGAAGAATAGTGCTGAAATCAATGGGATTCACCCTTTTCAGTGCAAACTTTTTACCCTAAACAGTGTTTTTTTTTACCTCAAACGGGGCTGGCGCTACTACTTAATTGTAAATCCCATGATAACCTTAATCTTGTTTTGTAGACTTATGGATATAGCATGTTTGTGGGCTTATTTAACAAAGAAAGACATATCTGAAATAAGAGGGACGGGAAGAAATATCAATTATTTGTTGTTAATAACGAACAGTGGAAGTTTGCGTCCAGATTCGCCCACAGACTCCTGGTTGAAAAAAAATCTTCTCCCTGTTTATTCCTTGTTAGATTTGGCACAAATGCTGCGGGTGGATTAGGCCGTCGTCTCTGGCTTGTCGCACCACATCCATTTTTGTTTGCCAGCGAAGCTTTTCAGTCCCCGCGATTCTGTGCGATGTCTCTTAGTTTTGGTTTGCTGAGCTGAACCGTTTGCTTCACTTGACAGACGGAGCTGATTCTGCAGGCACGGAATCAGCCGCTACTGTAGCACACACAGAGCGCTGCGCACCCTCCTGTGCCGAGCAAACATTTCCTGTCAAAATGCTTGCATGCACATCTTCTCTCTCTACAAAGCTTTGCAGATTGTGTTGATGGATGAAGGGCTCAGATTGTGAAATGCTCTTTAATCTGCCCTCCCTTACCGCCTTGCCCCCCTCCCCCCCCTCACTTTACCCAGCTCCCGCGTCTTTCTTTCCGCTGCTTACATATCTCTGCTGGCAGGACAGTTTTTTATCTCTTTGTATTTCAAATAGTTCCACACAGGAACTGTTGCAGCCCAGCTTTACTTATAAATGAAATGTCCTTTTTTTTTCTGACATTAGCCTCATACTATTGCACCTATTATCACCTATGACAGCCTTGAGACTGAAGGAACTCTAAAAAAAGAGAAATGTATGTCAAAATATTGTAGGAAAGCCATCCAGCATTCTTCTTATCCATTTCACCAGATCCTTTCATCCCCAGTTGCTGTGTTTTCACAGAGAGCCTTCCCTTTATATCAAGCTAAGGTGTCATTGCGTAAAGAGTCCACACTTGCTCCCTTCTCCCTCCCTCCCTCCTTTTTTTTTTTTTTTTTTTTGATCCATAAGGGAGAACAGTCTCCTTGATTCGTCCCCCGCCGTCTGTCTCTCTACCCTCCTCACACCTCTTCCTCTCGGTCTCCCTCATTACTCCCGGCAGGTTGGAGCTACAGTCTTTTTCCCCTCCAGGTATTTTTTGTTCCATATAACACTTTGGAGGAAAAAAAAAAAAAGTCATCAAGCAAAAATTAGAATACGTTTCTGAATTTTTGAGTGATCCTTTATTAGGTCATACATGCAGGACAGATCACGTCAAGCCAGTGAGGACTGACAAACTTATTTGTGTTTGCTAAATACCAGTGTGTTGAGAGAGCAGATTTGTGGACGCCTTTCTGTCATCTCTTTCTTCAGGTTGATAGGCTTACATACACTAAAATTACTTAAAGCATTTGGATAAGCGCAGGTGATGACGCCGTGGCTTTGTGAGCGTCAGTTTCAAAGCATTTCTGGGGAAACCGCGTCTCACGTGTGGATGTGTGAACACCTGCCTTGTGTGACATACGGGAAACATTTAATGAAAGTAATAACGGACCTCCACAGGACTGGTTCATCCTCGTTAGATGAAGCTATGTCACATATCTATGTCTGACCGCTCTCTTTATCCATATCTATGTCCGTCACAGATGTGACGGACATAGATATGGATAAAGAGAACGGTCAGATATCTTGGGGGCAGCATGCACACTTAGACTGCCTTAGACACCATGCTGTTACACAATCTGGATAACAGATAACATCCGAGCGGTGATACATTTTCTGCTGACAACATGTGAAGCAGTGTACTTCCAGGGGTGTGCGTATTTTTTTAATAAAAACTAATGTAACCATTAATCGAGGCTCCTCCTCATCCCTTTTTTCCCCCCATGTCGATACCTGTGAAGAGCCTGAATGCTGATATCTGTGATCCTTTTTCTGGCTTGTTTTGATTAAAAGTGTTAAAGTATAAGTTCCATTTAAGAGTCGTTTGTTAAGAGGAAGTTTTATTTAAAGTGTGATTGCTTCGGGGGGAAAAAAGAAATGGATAGGGCGCGGAGGCGTCCAACCCCCCCGGCAGGGTGCTGTAGGCAAGGCAACTTTATTTGTATCGCACGTTTCAGGTAACAAGACAATTCAAAGTGCTGTACCTGAACAGAACATAAGAGAGGAAAACATCACAGAGGAAAGCACATTGCAGTGGGTGTAGTAGCTTTAACATCCTTAAGTAGCATTTTCAGATGCCTAAAGGTGCCCCATCGGCCTCTTAAAACAATTACCCAAAAGGCATGACAATGTCCTGCTATTTATGCGGATGGAGACGGGTTCTGTGTCCAGGAGCTGGTACGGTGCAAAATGTTCACAGCAACCCCCAAAAACAAAAGCAAATAACTTGTGTGTCTGCCTGCTGACGCTGTTGAGAGAGCATCATCATCATCCACAGGGAAGTGTCCTGTCAAGTATCCATTACTTGAATAGCTACATTAAAATAAGATTACAGCTTGCAAAACTACCCTGAGGGACAAAGACCTTCATTTTTTGAAAACATGTCCTGTGGTGGGTTTAAATCAAAATTAAAGAGCATGAAAGATGAAGTTTGTGAGCCTCATCTGTGAAATACGACGGAGGCTGCATCACTTTGGAGGGTTGCTTTGCTGCAGGAGGGACTGATGCACTTTAGAAAATAAATGGCATCATGAGGAAAAATTATCACAAAACATGCCACAAAGTGGCTTATGAGCAACAAACTCCATGTTTTGGTGAGTCCATCACAAAGCCTTGATCTAAATCGCACAGAAAGTGTGTGTGTGTGTGTGTGTGAGTGTGTGTGTGGGAGGGGGGGGGGGTTGACAAGGTGTGAATGGACAAGGTGGCTTACAAGGCCGAGTCCGCTGCACCAGCTCTCTGTGGAGCAAACTACTGAAGAAAATAATAATCAAAATCTCTCTCATTATACTGATATTCAGCAAATAGAAATTATTTTGGTAATCATAACCAACCTGAAAAGGGAAAGCTTTAGTCTCATTTAATGATGAATAGTAAGACAAATAAAGTAATTTCTCTTTTCACTGAGTGTGTACATATCTGGGTTTTACCTATATAATCAACAGTTTCTATAGGAGGCAGTTTTCAGAACATGAGGCTGATAAAACCACAGTTTAATGTGTATTTAGTATACTTCAAACTAAAAATCCTTTTTATTACAATAAACAAATTGCCATTTGATAAATGGTTTGGATAAAACAGAAGTAAACATTAAACACCAAACATACATACTGTCTGTATCTTTCAGAGTTAGATTAAAGTCATTAATTGTATGGAACTATTTTAAGACAATTATTTTACATTCAGTTTGATTGGCACACGCTGAGTGATAGAAATATCACCCCACCGGGAGTTTTATATGCAGGAAATAAGGCAAAGTATTTAATCTGATCTGGATTTTGAATGGAAATTCTAAACCAACATGACCTGAATCCTTTGTTGTTGTTGTGGTGGTTCTCCGTCACTGATGCAACTTAAACATTTTCTGGCACAGTTCCTGCATTGTATGTCTGAGAAAATGTTCAGCTACATGCTCACAAATGCATACTACCGCTGAAACCAAACGCCCTTTATCAACACATTGAATAGAAAACTGTTTTATATATGATTGGGTAAAAAAAACAGCAAAGGTTGGAGGTTGATTTCCAGACTGCTGACTTTCCCTGGAAGGAATGCTATAAAAATGTGCTTCCGAGGCAGGGAAACGGTAAGGTTGGTGCTGTAGGGCAGGGATTAACAGATGCCATTATGGACCCGATGAGAGGCAGATTGCATTTTTACATTACTGCTGTCTCTTTTAACTCTGAATAATGTACACATTCACGTTTCAATTCAAATCCCAACACACACGTGACCGCCAAACCAGACACGCCGCACGCAAGCGGACGTTAGCGGGGCTTTGCAAGCAGCTGAGACAGCCATCTTCCTAAACAATTATCCCATTATTACCTTCATTTTTGCCTTCAGATAAAAGCTTTGCTGCGGCCCGCCGCCTCCGCACGTGGCCTGCGCTGTTCATCAGGTTGAAGGTAATTACCGCTGTAGGTTGGAGACCGTACACATCCTCCAGTTCCTCGTATTGTTCCTGCCTGCTTTCTGTAGATGACTAACAGTACACTGATTATAGGGAGTGTTCAAAGCCTTCGTCTGATTTGAAACACCCACACTGACGCACATGTGCACGCTCTCGGATGAACAATAGAGGAAAACAACACCACTACTATTACTTGGATGCAAATTGCTCATTCAGAAACTGAACTTTGTTGGGATAGTCAAGAACGTCTGAGGATCAACCGGATGCTTTTCTTTTGCTAATGTGAGCGATACGGTGTACATAAAACAAAGCTTTTTAACCTATTTGGCTAAATGCTTGAAATATGATCCAGATTTTGCTTTTTGGAATACCTGAATGAGAAGAAGATCTCTGAATAGATGGAAGTTATAGTAAAGGTAAAACAAAAATGACGCAGTACAATAACTATTTGGAGAAAATTGCGTCTTGAATCTTGTATTTCTGTGTAGTCACTTCACAAAAAACACAAAAACGTAGTTGTTGCAATAATTTGAATCTACTTTAAATCAAAATATTGTGTCATAAAAACACCCAGTATGTAGTGCCTTAGTATTTAAAGCCCTTAAACTTTTTTACCTTTTGTATAAATTAATATAAATATTGTGCCCATGCAAAACTTGTGGCAAGAAGGATTTCTTTTCCTCACTCAATGTTTCTTTACTGGCTCCGTACAGAGCACAGGTACTGTATATTGTATTAAAGTATTCCAGGCCTACCTTGGTTTGAGATATTTTGGCTCAGGTGGCTCTTGTGTGGAGTTGGTGGAGGTCAATCCAGCTGTTTAGAAATCAGTCTTGCTCAAAGTTTGACGGTTCGGCTACTTCCTGGACTAAACGGTATCAGAGTGAGGTTGAGGAGGAGCTGTCAAAGTCAACATTTCCAGATTTTATGATTGATACTTAATCCTTTAAATGTAACTTTTATTTGTATCATTTTATTTTTTCTTATTAAATATATTGATAATTATTATGAATGCTATTTTTATCATTATTACCTACAACTCCATTGCTCCATCTGTTTTTATCAAGTACATATCGCTGAAGCGCCTTTTGGATATCCAACTCCGCCCATCCAAGTCGGCCATTTTGAATACGTCACCCCCCCCCACCCCAACTCAACTCCGCCCATCCAAGTCGGCCATTTTGAATATGTCACCCCTGGGAAGTGTGGCGCGTTGAAAGTAAAAATATGAAGGGCAAACTTTAGAAAGTTTTAGGGTTAGGGTCAGTAAAGTTTTGTTTGCACCTAAGAAAGCTCATAGTCGCATGACGTCATCAAAATGGCCGTCTTGGATGGGCGCTGCAGCGAAAAGCTTCTCGTTTTTTTGGCCACTCCCAAACTGCCAGTAGCACACGTAAGTTACTCTGTTAAACGGGGCGGACCACATTGATTTTGTACATCGTATCCATTGTGGACATAATCTCTGTAGATCACCTACAACACACTCATTAATCGCACAATTCATGGCTCCTCATTTGGAATCTGTGAAGATCAGGCCATATAAGTGGTAGAAAGTTAGCACTCCATATAACCATGACATAAAACCCCATGGTGGCAGCATAATGCTGTGAGAATGGTGTTCCAGAGCAGGGACTGGGTAGCTAGTTTAAAAAGCAGGTGGATGAAGCTAAATACTAGAAGAAAATGTGTTAGATGCTACAATAGATTAGAGGCTAATGAATATATTTGAGAAGCACTGTAGATATTAAGCAATACATGATGTTTCCCAATGTTAACCACATAGTTTTTATCCTCTCTTCTAAGCAAGCCCCTAGGAAGTACACCAGACATGTACGCATAGATAGAGAGGAAGGCAAAATGTTCTTCACTTCATAGAAGTGTCAAAAATGTGTCTGCTAAAGATTTGAAATATTACAGAGGAACGATGAAGAACAAAAGGGGTGGCTTTGGTAATTCAGTGTTGAAACTGCTAAAATAAAAGGAACAAAGTGAGAGGTCACGGCGCCGCCTTTCTTCTGCCTAAGCCCTTCGCTTTGCTGCTCCTTGTTCTGACAAGCTGCACCGTGGGAGCAATTAGGAAGTAGGCTGACTGCAGAGGACCGGTCTGACCTGCTGCTTCTTCGTCCTCCGTTGTTTCCCATCACTTTTAACATTTGTCCTCACGATTGATCCACCTCCTGTAGGTTTGCCCCCAAAGCTCCAGACGTCATATATGTACATTTGTCTGCAGAGAAACCAAAGAGCAAATGTTTATACTCCCTTCTTCAGCGTCTATTTGATCATCTGTTAAAACAGGAGATTCGTCGTTAAAGATGTTTGCTTTTAGCACGTTTTCTTTAATGTGTGTTGTCTCACCATTCCTTGTTTCAAACTAACTGTGAAAAGGGATGCTGCAGGGTGTTATTAGGCCAGTTGGCTTCTTAGAGTATAATCTATAAAAGGTGCTAAAACTAAAGTCTGTGTGTTGTTTTTTTTAAAAAGGGAGTAATGTATGTTGAAGCATTTCTAAAACAGTCCAAGAACAAGCTTTCCAGTGAAAGTGTAAGTATAACTTTGAGGTTATACTTACACTTTCCAGGAGCTGGAGTTTCTCCATCCAGCAGAAATAACTCTGTGTAGGTGTGTTGCATAATTTCAATCAGTAAATCCTTGCTGCTATTCCTCCATGCAGTTTCAAGACTTACCATTAACATATTGCATATTTTACGACCGTTGCAATTGGTAGAACTTGTCCAAGACAAACTTCTTTATGGAAGACTAACAAGGAAACATTGAACCTTGTAAAATTTAAAGATTCAGGAGATTCAAAGATTCTTTACTGTCGCCGAGTTTTACCGTGGTGAAATTTCTTTCTGACTCCCCTGCTGAGAGTTTGTCCATCAAATGTTCATCATATGTCACAATCCATCTAACGTCAAGTGTATTATAGTCCGTCATATGTTAAAATCACTTTACTGCAAAATAGGCACTTTACTGTCTCTATTTTGCACACTCCTCTCTTAGGAATATCTAAATGCACATTTCTGTGAACAAAGCCTAAAATCATTGCCCAAAAAGCCCCTTATTACCTCTGTTTATTTGTGATTCATGAAGGACAACTAATCCATGTAACATAGCTCATGCCACTCACAAAGGGACTTATATCAAAGCCCTCGGACTCTGATACAAACTTTTGATCTTTCTTATCCTTTCAAACTATTTATCCTAAGCATAAAGCTGTATAAAGCTTTAGGTCAGAAGTTTCCAAACATTTTAAGACATGGTGCAAAAGCACCAAGTTGAAATTAGGAAAGACAAATGTGATTTTGTAAAAAAGAAAATTCAAATACAAACTTTATTTTATATGTTTTTTTTACCTACTCAACAATAAATATGCAATGTTTTAATGAAATTAACTAGATTGTATGTTTGACAATGTTTATTTAAATCATTCCAGACTATTTAAAAGTGCCTCTGCCTTATTCAAATAAAGTGTCAAAATCTTTTGGGGGTGGGGGGGGGGGTCTTTTGGTTTCTATTTTGTTGGTCTAGAAACATTTTTAGATAATACTCGAGCAAGGATATCGTATGTGTCACTCTTTTTGTTAAATGGCTTGCTGTAGTAAGGTAGTTTGATTAAAAGTTCCACTCAATTCTGCTTTTAAATAAAAGTTATTGGATTTTTATACTCTTATTTACAATGCAAATAAAATTAATACTCTGTGTTGTACCTAATATTTTCCATTTTGCTTAGCTTGTCAGTGAAAACATTAGTCTGGATTTTTTTAAGCGTGGCCAATAGGATTAGGGCTGCACTATAAGAGAAACACATCATTGTGATAGTATTGCTGAATTTTGCGATAATGGTTATGATAAAGCCTAGTTTTCCTTACTCTTCTCTTTTATGTTCTTCATCACAATGTCCACAACAATGTGTGTAAGGTTTACCATATAGCTACTAATACATCAAGTCTGAGTGTTTAGGGCAGTCAAAAAAGTCTCTCCAACAAGCCAAAAACTTTTTTTACAAGCAGAATTTGCATGCATGGCACCTGAAACATAATTTCCTAATAGATATCCCACCCAAGCAGTACTTGGTGATTACAGTGTTGTACTAAGTGATTTTTAGATGTAGACTGCAATTTAATAAATTGTGCAACTCTAATTTGCTTCAACCATCAAGCTTGGTCTGTATTTTTCAGTCAGTTTTCAATTTAGCTTGGAGGCCAAACAATTTATTCAAGGAGCCACCAATAGCTCCCAGGATGCACTTTGGGCAGCCCTACTTTGTCTATGTCCAGCCATCTGTTTGCCTCTCTGATGCCTATGTGCTAAGTATACATCATGACTAACTTCAATTAGATGGGCATCTGTTTTATGTTTTCCCTAGTGTATTTTGTTTCTTGCTGTAAAATATTGGACTTTTCACTCTTGATTGATAGACATATTTAATTGCTTCCCCAAAGTCTCGCTGACTTCTTTACCTCTTGGCATTGTATTAAAGAGGCCATATCATTTTTTTAAAATCCTTTTAACATTTAAATCATTCTGTTGTGGTCGGTATAAAGTGAAACTGCAACGCTTTGGTCAGAATGCTTTGTTATTGTTGCCCCTGTTATGAGGTTCTTCTGAGATCAACTTGTTTTGGTGCAGTCTATTTAAAGCCTCCTCCAGTAGGGCTGGACAATTAATCGCAATTGCAATATAATCGCAATTTTATAAGATGGAATCTCCAAATTGCAGAGGTCTGCAATTTTTGGCTGTGGAACAATTAATGGCTAAGACGTCTCCTTTAGTTGTCAGTAATATGGTTGAAGTGGGTTTGCCTTCACATGGAAGGGAAGAGAGTTTCAGCACTGAGATAATTTAATTTTATTGTTTGTTTTAGAGTTTATATAATTATACTTTTTTCTTTTTACCATAAACATTCAGGAATCTCACTACAGCATTAAGTAGTGGTCAAACTGTTTAATACATAGACTTGTTTGTTGGTTGCACTGTATGTTCAATTGATAAATGTCCAACTCAACAAGCTATTCTGCTGATTAATAATATTTCCGTTTAATAAAAAACAGTTATATTTCTCATGTTATAAATAGTGGTTATTTACATAATATTTATCTTCAGGCCATTTTTGTTGCTTGTGGTTAATGCAGAGAAAAGTCTAAAATAAATTGCAATTGCAATGATGGTTGAGGTATATTGTAATATTGATTTTTGGCAAAATCCTAATTGGTTAGCTAGAAGTCCATGACCTTGTTTAGCACCTCCGAAGCAACTACTGTAACGTAATTGTTCAAAAAACAAATATGTAGAGAATAGAAAAAAACTGAAACGACTTGATAAATATGACCCAAACAGAATACAAAGATATCTATGTGACTCCTGGAAGGACTACATTAAAATTGTTTGCACTCCTAGTGACTCCAAGTATAAAAAAAATGTATTAAAAGGCTAAAAAAGTGGATTTTGCATGATATGTCTCCTTTAATCCACTCAAAACTGGGTATGGTATTTTTATTTTTTATTTACTTTAACAGGGACAGTACAACTAACACATGTTACTGATGGGCAACTGATGCTGTGTACATAGAGCTGCTAGCAGAATGCTAATTTACAGCTCCTGTCCCTGGTCAGGCTTTTGATTCAGGAGAACAAAGTACAAATTTAAAATCGCCTGTGCAAATTCAAAGTTACACATTTATGACCCGGATAAAAGTAATATAAAATTACAAATCACATAGCAAAAATACATAAAGTAAACACATCTCCAAATCAGGTTATTAATGTTCACAATGTTGATGTTCTTTCAGCCAGCGCTTCAGTTTTATTGGGAACATTTCATAATGAGTAGTTGATAAAGTGTCTTTACAAAGCAGCACAGGTTCCTGGAGTCACTTTTTCCACATGTTTGTTGGTCTTATCATATTAAAGGGTCAACCCTTGGGCTAAATTGTTGGATAGTGGAAATGTGATGTCTTTACATGTTCAGTCTCTGATGAGTCTCTAAATCCCATCATTTGACCTCTCCACCTCCTACCTTCTAAACTTTATAGGTATTTCCCCTTTAATCTCTCCCATCCACCATCTCTAAGCAGAAATTTCTGCCTGTCTGTCACCTCTACTTTTACTTGTCATTTTTCATTACTAAGCAATGTTCTCGCTTGAAATCATTCTGACTCAGTTGTATTGCTGTCAGTGCTCAGTGGAGTTACCGTGTTAAATGTTTTCCTGAAAAAACAAATGAAGTTAGTGGCGGTAGCTGCTTTTAAAAAATGCTATTAAAAATTGAAAAAAAACAACAACCACAGGATTCATAATTAACAAAGCAACATGGATACAGAGGTTTTAAAGGGATCCATGATTAGTTGAACATGTTGGCCTAAATATGTTGCAGTTTTCTGCTGTTGGTGAGACGTAAAATCTTTTAATTGCTTAAAAAAACTTGTATATTCTTTGTTATATTTTTCACCCAAGGAGGTCACCATTTTTTCACCCGTGCAATGCATGCTGGGTTGATGACACGGTTAGGTCCTACTGGATTGGAACCTATAACACAGGAAGGCTAACATTACCCAAAATATTTGACGGGTGTAAATTTAGACAATGCCACACCGTGTCACGTTGGCACGTAGTCTTCATTGCTTCCCACCCGAAACAATTAACAAAGCAATGGGGGAAAAAAGCCGTTGGAAGAACAAAACATTTGTATGAACAAAATGGAAAGAGGAGCTAACAGGTGGTTGTTACCCTCGCAGGCTTAGATCAACTACCTCGCCGACTATTTTTATCCATGAAGTGACTAAACCACGCTGTCTTGTAAACAAAAGATGCTGGGAGAAACATCAGAGACAGGCAACACTGGAAACCCTTTTAAATAACAACGGTACAGCTGAACTCCAGACCGAAGACCAGACCCTAAACATGTATTAACGGACTGAAGACTGGACCAATCAGATCCTAAGCAGGTGTAACGGGACCTGACACCGGGCAGACACATGCACTACTTGCCGTATCATACAGTCCTATGAGTGGTACGTGTCATTCATCGTTTCATTATTTATTATTATGTTTATTAATAATAAATAATGACTAATAATTATTATTACTGTTAGAGAAATGTGAATGTAATCATTTTATTTGCATTAAGTTACAGGCATTTGGTTTGTTTCAAGAGCTGGCTTGCAGGAATGTTCTATTGTTTTAATTTCAAACAGGAAGAACAAATGATTCTCCCAGATAAGGAATGTCTTGCCTTATCCAGCTGTGTGTGTTGCAGGTGACTGATCACCACCCCCAATAAACCTACACCCCTCTTTGTGTGCCAACCCCCATGTTATAAACTCCTGACACCTCCTGTCCCTTCTTTGAAGTTGATAATAAAGGCAAAAAGAAAGAGGTGGCTCAATGCAGATGATGCCAGACTGTCAGGGACTGAAATTCTCCGTTTGAGTCCCTCTGCCCTTATCTGCAGAAAAGTCAAAACTTTTTTTGTTTGTGTGGTTTTCTTTGTAGGATAATAAGGGGTTATTCATCATAACCCTATCAATTGCTATATTGTCATGAATTTCAATGCGCTCGGTTAAAACTGAAAAGGTTTAATGTAACACATTACTGTTTAGGCTGGACGGAGCTAGTGCTAAAGGACCTAGCATACATCATTTGCCCAGACTGCATTGCAGCGTGAACAACATGGCAATGTCCATGTGACAATATTTTATTTAAATTTATAAAAAAAACTAAACAGCTTGCAGTATTTTTACTGTATCATATTTACATCTAAAATAGATATTTCTCAATTTCTCAAAATTCTATTGTTGCAACTAATCCTGGATCCCTTTAATGACTTCACAAAAATAGTCACTGTTGAAACTATGTTTGCAGTTGAGAATTATTAATTTGAAATTAGTATTAAAGATATGATTTAAAGAGGACTGGGTAGAGTCTAGACATAGAGAAAAAGTTTCTCACTTTAATCGCTGTCTTGTCTAACAGTGTTATGCATCTATCTTTCCTTTTTTGTTCCTTCGTTCACTAAATACACTAAAAGTACTCTGGAGAGAGAGAAAAAAGCTGGAGAGGCATTAGTGTAATTAAGCCTGTTATGTGCTGGAAACAGCTGTTCAGAGGTGAACATGCAGGTATCTGCAATATGAAGCAGTCCTCCTCATTAATATAATCTTCTCTGTTGCAGCTTCTACACCTAGAAGCTGATTAACAAGTGCAAAAGTGATGTTTGGTGTTTCCTCTGAGACTCATTACTGATTCATGATTAGAGCAGTATAATGAGAGAGTTCACATTTCCTAATATAAGCATTTATGTTCTTTTCATTCATTTTAGCTTAAAAATACTGTATGTTTAAGTGAGCCATTGAACATCTTAGCATTTGAGTGAGAAGGACATATTTCTGGGGTTTGTAGATGTTTGACCTGTAATCATTCTGCAACTTCGCCTCTTTCACATTTCCGTATTTGTGTTTTTCTCTCGTTTGTCCAGCCCACCTGCTGCCTAATAGTTTACCCCAAGAGCACATTCTCCTCCAAGCGGAGTCTCAAAATAACGCGACTTCGTGCACCGACACAACCTTTGAAATTTAGTCTCCATAGAGACCTTAGTTAATTGGGATACATTAGCATAATTAGCAGCCATCTTCTGCTGAGCGTGCAGTGGATTATTATAGCATGCATATTTTGTGGACATGTCCTTTGATGACAAATCTCCCTACAAAGTACAAGAAACCCTGAATAATATGCTGCAGTATTAGGCTACATATTAAAGGTATTAAAGCGGAATTAATTGTTGTCTGGTTAAAAAAAAAGTCAAAAGATGTAATTTTATAATAACAATTGACAAATGGATTGCATAATGGAGCAAGTCCAGGCTTTTTTTTTGTTGGTAGTAATAAGCAGTGAGATGGGGACAACTTTGGGACGACTTTCTCTGCCAATGGCACAGCGAGGTGCAGAGCTGTTGCTAAGCAGCAGCTCCTCCAGTGCTGTGCACGACAGAGTATGTAAACAGAACAGCATGGCATGCACGTAAGTGTTGACCGTTCGCATAGGTAAAGATCATCTACCCGAGACGTAGCCATCTTTGTCATAGAAAGTGAAGAAAAGTCCCTCGATGAATCCTCGTTTGCTCTAGAGGATTTTGCACTAGCTTGAGACGCGAGTTTCGTCTCGTGCATGTTGAGGGCTTCTCACGGGGGAAAAAACTGCTGCAGTTCAAACTAAACTCTTCTCCTCACTCATAGTTCAAATCTGTGCAGAATCAGCTACAGTTCCTTTAATGTTCATACACCAGTGATTCTGACAATTGATCTAAAATCAGGATGCAATCTTAACTGTTCCATTGAGCAAGCGTTATCACATATTAGGACTGCTTTAGATTAGTACTAAAATTGAAAGCTTCAGCTAAAGATGATCCCAGAAGTCTTTGACAGCTAATCACTCAGAGAAACAATAATTACGTTTGTGAGTTACTAAACCAGTTCTGTATGTAATCGCTAATGATTAAACTGTCAAAGGTTGACACCATTAGTTTAGCTTTTTCCTGGGGTGATCAGAACAGCCTGACAGAGTTTAAATTTAGTTTTTAATAAACTGCCTTTTCAAGTTTTTTTCTCCTGCTGCTTTTTCTTCTTTTTGTAGATTTGAAGCCAAACTTACATCCTAAATGTGACTCAACAGCGCAAAATGTGAACACTTGTAGTTCTCTACCGATCGTACGGTTTTATGTGTATTTTGTTTCCTCAGCATTTTGAAATCTGGGGAAACCACGTGACTGGAATAAAAGTTTTTCTTTAGTTTTTTGGGGCTAGACCTAAGGTCCAGTGAGGACAGTTGGAAAGATACAAGCAGTTCTTGTAGATCAATCAGAGGTGTTGGTGTGCACTACTGTTGCTTTTAGGAAGAATCATTAAAGTCGGATATCCTAAATAATCCAAAATATTACCAGAAATTCCCCTTAAAAATAATTTTTGGAATTAGGTGTCTAAATATCCATGGAAAATAGGGCAGATCAATGTGTTTTCCCCAGTGTGCAGAGTTTAAATCTTTATTATTATGAGCCAAACTGACTAATTAAGATAAGTATGGTGCAATTCTTACATGTGTGGTATTCTTTTCACAGAAATTAGGAATCTGAAGCTTTTCTGTGGGTAATCTGTGAATCCCCAACCCTTACACTGTAGAAAGCCTGGGCAGATTAAAAAGGAAATCCAGCCTCTCGTGCTCTGCTGTCATTGCAAAGCAGTGGAGGATGTTCAAGTGGAAAATGTTTGCAACTTCTGGATATGCACCGTCAGAGTGAGGAAGATTATGTTTGCGCATACCTGACAGAATTCAGGCTTTTTCACCTTAAGCCCTGAGTTTAGTGATCCGAGACGTTTTTTTCTTATCGGCTCACATAGTAGTTACCAAAAGGGGTTTATTGCATTGTGATGTTTTTACATGAAATAAACCTTTATATATGAGAAAAAAAAATATTTGCACACAATGAAAAACATACTAATTTATTTTTTTTTGTTATTTGGTTTGAGCAGAGTAGCCGATTGACTTCAGATGAATCTGGGCTCATGTGCCGACCTCGGCTGACCTTTCACCAGAGCAGAATCTCGAGTTTCTTCAAGTTGACATTTTAACCAATCCGTGTTTTCATCAGAGATGCGATACGTCTCGACAGCGGAGTGTTTGTACTTTGCTGCCTGACTACTGTAGCCGTGCTTGTGTCAACCGGATAAGCTGTCCTCGAGAGCCCAAATCCCTCTCCACGGTCTCCTTGACATCCCTACAGCCTGTCTCAGATACTCGGCTCAGAGGCAGCCGACCCCCAGAGCACTGTCTGCTTTGAGGCTTGTCTTTGTTTCGCTGACTGAAAACAAAGCAGAAATTCTTTCTTTGCCGAGATTGTTTTGGGTGGAATAAAACCCTAAAAAACACAGGAGGAAAAGAAAATCAATAAAATGAGAGAACCCTCAGGTTTCAAGCACAGTCTTGAAAACAGTCTGGAAAAGTGCTGAATTTTCTTTAATCGTTTTCCAGATTCTGATTAGTATAGAAACGTGTTTTGTTTTCAAGACTTGTTTTCTCACCTTTACTGTGCTAAACAACTAAAGTCCATTAATGCTTAATAAATATAATAGCAGTTACAGTGATTTTTATTCAAATGACATGCTTCATTTTTTATTTGCCACACCCCACCTAGAATTTAACATTGTAACCATCAGTATTTTGTTTTTTTACTTACTGATATTCAAAAATGAAAAATGTACATTTTTTTTTTTCATGAGAAAACCTATAAATCTTGGCTGTATGAACATAAATAACCCCCCATCAGCTTTTCCACTGTCGTATTGTAAACCAAGCAGGTAATTAAAAAGTTGCTTTTCTCACATAATGCCACCTAATTAGTAAACAGAGTTTGCTTATTATAATACTGGTATATTCAGTTCCTTTATGCTTTTTATACAACTGCAGTGAAATCACACCCCACCCCCCATAATGGAAAATGTTACCTATAATTTTATCACATGGGTAGGTTTAAAATATTTACTATCTGGAGGAAGATAACTGCTTTGATATACATTTCCAACAAAAAACATGTTACCATATAATAACAGCATTATTGTGACACTCAAATTCATATGTTTACACATATGTTCTATCTCAATAATTTTTTTTATCACACAGTTTTGACCAACGTTACACATGAGCAGAATAAACAGCAGTGTTTGTTGCCATGCTAGTAGCCGACGACAACAGCATCCAAATAGAAAAAAACATTTTCATTTTCATTTTTTGACACATATGGTTTTGCTTTGGTTTCGCTCTTCCAGCCTAGCACCCGCATCTTTGCAATTATGACCATTAGCGCCTCAGACCAAGATGGTGATATAAAATGGTGCCAAAATGTTTAGATAAGCTGTCACTAGTGCTTTCTTTCATTAATGCAGCTCTCATCCAGAGAAGACTGTCAATGAATAACTGATACCGAACCTAAATTAGGTCTGATTGCTGTAATTATCTATTAAAGGGAGATCCTCGTTGTAGTCAGTGTGCTTTTAGATGTTGAGTTCACACCGAAACAATGCGTAATTTAATGTCTCCCTGTTTTACCTGCACACAGTGCTTTGCAAAAGTTTTAATTGCTCTTGAACTTTTCAGCCTCTTTGTAAAGTTTTTCATTTTACGTAAAAGAGTATTGTTGGACGGTGGAGGTTAATGATAAATGGTGTTTTCTTTTTTCCTTTTTTTTTCAAATTGTAAATGTTTTGGAGACACACCTTTTCTCACAATTACAGCAGCAAGTCTTTTGTGATAAGTCTGTACCAGTTTTGTATATCTACACATGACATTTGTACCCATTCTTCCTGGTAAAATAACCCAAGTTTAGCCAGATTGGATGGAGAGCATCTCTAAGCCTCAATTTACAAGTGTTGCTAATGATTTTCTCCCGGATGGTGGTTTATATTTTGCCTAGGTCATTCATGAATATGTTTAATCTGAATTAATCCACTGAAGCTCTGGTTGTGCTTTTGGTTTCATTGTCATGCTGTAGTAAAGTCTTTTTAAATCAGTACCAAAAGTTGTTCCAGGACTGTCCTGCATTTATTGCCTTGCCTGCAGATCACCACAGCAGGGTGTTGTCACCACCATGTTTTGCATTAGGGACAGTTGGTTTTTTTTAGAGAATGATCTGTGTAGTTTTCTGTCACACAGCAAGACAGTTCAGTTTTGGGTTTGTGCCAAACTTCAAACATGACTTCCTATGCTCAGCCATTGCTTTATTTTTGCCTCCCTCTCTATCATAAGTCCCTGATTTATTCATCATCAGCTGTCCTTTTAAGAGATTCTCTCACCTGAGCTGTGGGTCTCCGCAGCTCCTCCAGTGCAGCGGTGGGTTTCCGGGCTGCTTCTCTGGTTAATGCTCACCTACTTGGCTTGTCAACTTAGGTTAGTGGGCTGAACTGCGTCTCCAGGAGATACCGAGGTCTAAGAGGAAGCTCAGAGGTGGCAGGGCCTTTTTTTCTGTTGGTCCTCAATTATAATAATAATTATAATTATATAATAACCTGGCCCTGCACATAAGAGAGGCTCCTTCACTGCCCACCTTTAAAACTCACCTTAAAACCTACAATTATTATTTGGCTTTAACCACTAGCGAGACATACTTTTCGTTTTAAATTGGTTTTATTGTTTCTTTAAAGTGTTTTTTGTGCATCTGTCGCGATGTACAGCACTTTGTTTCAGCTGCTGGCTATTTTTAAGCGCATTATAAATAAAGATGGTGTGGTATGGTATCTTGTCTTTCTCTTCACAGTAATAGGTTGGTGTGTTAAATAAAATCACAATAAAACACACTAATGCTGTTAAAGGGGCAGGATCTTCAATTTATTATTATTTTTTATTCTTTATTCTCCACAGGATTTTATTTAGAGATAACACATGACAAAATACATACGCATGCCACACTTTCCCATTTTCAAAACCATCTATCATTTTCCTTGTGCTTCACAATTAGGGACTCATTTCTGTTGGTTAATCACAGAAATATAATTTCTTTATTTTTTGCAAAAAATGTTGAACTTCTTTGTTTGGAAAAAGTTCAAAGTGTAGTAGTCCCTGTGAGACACTGTTTAAAAGGCTTTTTGGTGGGTTGAAAATGTTATAATGTTCGCTGCAGTTAAATTAAATCGGTCATTTTTGTTGTAACTACTAACTACAGTAGCCTGCAAATCTACCACAGAACTTTTTCTACATGTGCAGTCAGAAAATACATTCATTTAAGAGTTAGAAAGATTTTTTTTTTAAGTAGATAAGCAAGCTTTTTGTGTTGCCACATAATAAGGTGTTAGAGAAGCCAAAGGAGGATGAATAGAAATTTTATTTTTGCTTCTTTCATTGATATATCATGATTCCTCTCTTGCTTGCCTCTCTATCTATCCACCTCTCACAGCTGCTACCAAAAGAGGAAGGATTCTTCATCTACTGCTGGATCTCACACGCTCTCTCTGTCTGCCTTTCGCTTGCTGGTTTATTGCTTTTGTCGCCTCCTCTTTTATATCTCACTTTACCTCCTCTGTCACTCAGTTTACCAAATAAGTTTCTCTCTACTGTCACACCCCCACCTTTCTTTCCCTCCTTCTCACAGTCACACGCACACACACACACACACCTGTTCCTGGAGTGAATATGAGGAGGTGTCTGTTCCTCCATATGGCCTGTCAACTTACAGCGGTGAAAGCGTGGGAGGCGCGTTGCCTTCTAACAAAGCACAATGTTGAAAAAAGGGAAGGCAAATCATATGTGAAATGCTGGTGAAGACAGGCTGCGAAGACGCCATTTAGAAAATGCCTTTGATGCATCATGAAGCTATAAATATTTAAAGCAGAGTGTATTTTCCGAATAATGTAACACTCACTTGGAATTATATGAAAATAAACCAGATTCACACAGAGATAGATTAGGTAGAAAAGGCAGGCGGTGAGTGTTTTTTGAACTCTTTTAAGAAATATAAATATTTGCTTGATGGGTAATCTGCAGTCTGGAGATGAACACGCAGGAGAACAGAACAGTTTTGATAGACCTTTCATATACGGCTTTAATTATTTTTCTTGTTGCCAGATGTTTTTATTTTTCTCAAAATCGAATACAGGAAATACAATTTCGAGATGGTACGCAGATTTAAATGTGTTTGTTTCTTTAGACTATCCGCAAGGGTACATGCGCTGATAGTGAAATGTTTCAGTACAACCTTTTCGTTCCGTGGCACTGAACATAAGCGTTGAACATTGGCCATTTTTAATTTGTTAATTTAGGGCAGTTCATAGGAAATTCACACCATAGGCAGATCATAGCAAACCACATAAACTGCAAAGACAAAGAAATCTAAATAAATAAGTTAATAAATCAAATTATGTGTATTAAAAGACAGGGACACAGGAATTAAATATTGAAAACAAAAAATTGAGACAAATCTCTAAATAGCTGAAATCTGCTATTTAAAAAGTAGACCATTAACCATAAATTAATCCCTTTAATTAGTGATCTATAATAAAGCTGTCTAATTAGGCAAACTGCTCTCTCAAGCCTGTTTCAACAAAATTTTGATAAAACTTAGTGATAGCTTTGATTACAGATATTTCAAAACTTCTAAATGTTTCAGTTAGCACCTTCGGGAACATTGTCCATAAACCAGACATGACCAGATGCTCCTCGTGAAATTTCTGAGAGAAAGAGGAGAGTGAGAAGAATAAACATAAGAGCTTCCATTAACCAAGGACCACTCGCAGAGAGCCTTTAACAATACCTCAAATTAGGTGTAAGCAACAGCCACAATCCCAATTAACGCTTAAAGCACTAGACTCCACTCCTGAAGAAAAAAGCAAAGGAGAGCTTGTTTAACTCAGTGGATAGTATACTGGGAAAATAAAGTCCAGTTAGTTAAATTCTGAAGACTCTAGATGCCATTGCACCATATTAAGAGTTGGATTACCTATTAAGAGTACATCACCCTGGAAAAACAAACAAACACCAGCAGTGAAGTTTGGAGGTTTTTTAACATATGGTACTGGCAGACTTTTATTTTTTGATAAGAATCTGATAAAAGATTAAAGGATGGTGGATATTTAGGAAAGACAATGATTCCTAACACACAACAATGAAGAAATTCAACAGGTTTCAGAGAAAGAAATGACATAATTAGATAGATAGATAGATAGATAGATAGATAGATAGATAGATAGATAGATAGATAGATAGATAGATAGATAGATAGATAGATAGCTTTATTACAGACTCAAGGTCCAAATTACAAAAAAGAAAATTTAATAAAAGACTAAAAGTACATTAAAAAAGAAAAAGAAAACTCCTAGCCTTTCAAAAGGCAATCATACCAATGTCTCCAGAGTACAGATGAGTATTTTACTGCACTATATTTAACATTAGTCAACATTCATTGCTATCCAGACATTTTACCCTTTGCTCGTTGAGAATAACCCTCTTTACTGGATTGAATTGTTCTTTTTCTAAAGTGTGCATCCAAGGCAAACAAACTGTCATCTGTGATGCTCAGTAAGCAGGTTGTGTTTGTGGAGATAGAGGTGTTGTAAAACACACTATAATGCACTCATGATGTCATTTTGAGGTGATTGCATAGACCTTACCTTATAATATTTGATAATTCTGATGTAGGTAGTTCTCCTTTGGCTGTTTTTAGTCCTTATACGGTTCCTTCTTGTTTATACTAAATGTGTCTGCACTCTTTAGATAAACCTGTTATTGAGATTTTTTATTTATTTTTCCAGAATAATAAAACAAGGCATCTGAAGAATAAAGGCATAATAATGCATGGAGGAAATAATCTCTGAGCTGTGCTGGTACTGTGACAGCCTCCTTAGGTTTACAGCTGAGTTCAGTCAGGTTATGAATAATAGAGAAAGGTCATTTTTTTATGGATTTGTGCACCACATGGCCACAACGCCATCAATAGAGAATTTTTAGCAACTATTTAATACAAAGTGGACTATGTATTTGTCTGAGCTGTTGCTTCGACTTCCTGTTAAAGGTACAGTTGAGGCTAACATTGATTGTAATGGTTAGTAACAGTCATCTTCTATCTTAATATTTAAGACAAAAGACTATCTTTGTCATTAAATAGTAAAAATAAAAAGAGGAAGATGGTTTGTGTTGTTTTTCCACTGTCATATTTTTATGCTTTGAGGTACAGGGGTAGGCTTGAACAATAACTGGTAACTGGGTCAAAACAGGTTAAGCTAACCTCCCCAATCCAGGACTATGACTAATAGGGGTTCACTGATAAAATATATATTTTTTGACATTCCTGATTCATCTGTCATCCAATTTATGAACGTAACATTCAACTATCTGCAGTTAGCTTTAAAGCTATTTATGATTTTTCATTTTAATTTACTCACAAACAGCAATGGCATTACAATGCTTCAGGCTGCAGTACATGGAATACAAACAGCAGGCTACATTTTATAGATGACAATGGTAAAGGCATTAGAAGGATTTGTTTTTAAAGTGGCTTTTCTTAAAGTTTTTATTACCTGTCAGTGTCTTAAAGACTTGTAAGAGTAGGGTCAGTTTCAATGTTGACTTTTGCCAATCCTAATATTAGTCAAATCTCTGAGATTTCATAGTGTTTTATGCAAACACTACTCTCTATAAACCTTTACTCTGCTCTTGTTATGGGGTTTTATGGGTATTTTCAGTAAACCTATTTCTGTTCACTGTAAATATTACATTGGTTCTCTGTCCATTGTTGTCACATGTGCAATCGGCAGGTTTTTACATTGAAGCCTGTGGTAATTTACACTGAAGACCGTGTTGATTGTTTACCTATTAGTAACAATGTTCCACGTGTTATAAATATACCCAGTCCGAATAAATAAGCACTTTAAACGGCTGGCATAAAAACGACCCAAATTTTTATTATTTTGCTAACTCTTTCTTGAATCAAATAAGGAATTCTTCCGACCTAGTTACATGTATCACAACAGGGTTCAGTAGTGAATTTGACTCTGGTGTGAAAAATCTACCTGGTTGCACTGGTGACACTTAAGTATACATAAGGACCTTTCAAATAAATACATTGTAAAAATGCCCATAACCCAATTGAAATCTTAAATCAAAGTCCACACAACATTTTATTGGGATGTTCTGCCATCACAGTCCTTTCCCCAATGATCACCAGGGTGACGTGAACCATATATTAACAGATTATTATGACACGGGGTGCAGCAATTACTTTAATTGCTGTAAATGGTGAAATACACTCATGCGTAATGCGGTGGATGCTTTGGCACTGATGGAGAACCTTGTAAATGAAAATTAGGAGGCAACGTGGTTTCTGCCATCAAAGATTTTCTGTCCAATGATGACGACTAGCTAATATGTCGCTTTAGACTGCAAGCATTGCATTCAGCTAAAAACCTACAGGGAACAGTGGCTACAACCCGCAGTTTTCTCATCCGAGCATCACTCCAGTGTTTTAAAACGACAATGGAGTTCGCTTTTTAACAAGTTCTTTTAATGTGGGCAACAGCTTTTACCTCTGATTTACACCTTTAATAAACTCCTCTCTGTGATTTTCTTTTGACAGTTTCTTTGTTTTTTTCCCCCGGGGTTGCCATTTCACCATGAAAACTCTAATAAAAATAAACGATCAGCTGACAAATCTTTTTTAATCCACATTAACATTCATGAGGTGCTTTGCACTGACCATTAATGGTTGAATCTGGGCGTGTAGAGGAACCTGAGGAGGGAACCTGGTATACGAGGCCAGCATGCAACACGGTATACATATATGACATTTTTACTTTTCTGACCCGCCCAACCCTTCAATCTGACACTTCTTTGAAAATAATCTCAGATCCTGACTGCTAATACTCTATCTTAATAATATAAAGACATCAGTCATGGTTTAACCGGACATAGTGTTTTAGATTTTGAGCTGGAAAAATTAAGTTGTGGACCAGATGTTTTGGTGAAAATAAAAAAAGAAAAGGAATCGAGCAGTGACTGATTTCAGTGTCATTATTCTCCCCCTGTGGACAGCTACAGTGTGTTTACAGTTTTCACACTGTTACAAAATGGGGGATGCTCCCTCTCAGTTGACTAACATATCTTTTTTGATTTTATTTCAGTATTTGAAAGCTTGCGTCAACCCTGATGGAATGCTGCCCTGGGGGAGTGAACCACTTTATCCATATCAAAAACTGTCACTGCTTAGGCAATGAGTCATTAGGGGGTGAATAAAATATTTATTTATTGTTGGAATCATAACAAATAATAAATAGTTGTGACTAACGAGATGACATTACATACAACTTATTCCCCAATCAGTGACTTCAATAGTATATACCAGTTCATTTTTTTGTAAATAATACTTATCCGTTGTATATATCTTCTTGGAATAAAAGGTATTAGGTTAGTATGGACCACCAGAGTAATAGTTATTTTTTTTCTTCCTCTGTGACTACACATAGTCACATGCACTATTCTCATAAACACTGCAGATGCATAAATGAAGTTGGAATAGATTTAATCCGTTCTAGTTGAACACAACAGTGGGAAAAAATCTCTTCGGTCATTAAGAGCTGGAGTCTTTATTTTTATGCCTTTAAGCAAAGTGCGTAGATTGTAAACATTTACGCTGCTTCCTCTCAGATCTCAGACGCTTTAGTCTAATCCCTCTTCCTAATAAGACGTTTCATTTCCATCACTATTGATCGATTCAAAAGAAGCTGTTCAGTGGGTCTTAATCAGTCACTTCCCGTCTGCTCCAGTTTCAAAAGGCGGGTCACAGTGACTTTAAATGCATCTTTTTAATGTATGGCCCTGTGTGACGGGGGGAAATGTAATTTAGCAGAAGTGTCAGAAGCAACCAAGGGTGAGAGCCGTGTCCCTCAGTTGACACCGGGTAAACAGTCACTTAGTGTGCGTGTCCCTGTCCTCCCTCATAACACTGCTGGAGACTGATGATCTCACATGGGTAATTGCTCTGACATCTCACTGTGACAGACTGTGTGCCGAGCAGTAATCCGAAATGGTTTCAGCACTAGTTAAGAATGGAAAACAGGACTTTAGAAATATTCATCCCATGTGGAAAATGTGATTTTTTTTGTTTTTTTTTTAGCTTTCTGACTACCAAAATCTGCTGTTGCGTTTTTTTTATTGAGCATACCAGAAGATGCAGTCATACGCCGGCACTGCGCACATACCTAAAGCTATCCTTTGAACTTGATTTGCATAATTCTAATTAAACGCTTACTCTAAATCACTAAATCAGCACGTCAAGTTGGAAATATAAAGGAACATTCCCTTTTTTATGTTAATTTGGCCAACAGCAGCATTGTCTTCCCTGCCAGCGAAATGAATATTTTACAACTTCAACTACATTTACATCATCGAGAAATAAATGCATTTCCATAATTTTTAGATTAGCTTTGACTTTTGCTGGATGTTGATTTCCCTAATCAGCCCAACAGACATTCGATAACTTATTGTTATAACGACTGACAGGAACATTTTAGTTTGTGACAGTTCTCGCAAATTACTAATACATAAACACTGTGCTCTGGATCTGTTATTGCAGCTATAATCACTTTTCTTACCCATAAGCTTTACTTGTACTTGCATGCCTAGATTGTGTAGAAAACCTCTCCTTGTGACCAAGATGTTGGTTTACTGATTATTTCTGCAACTGTAAAACATGAAACATCAAAACAGAGAAGTAACGTGAATTTTATAATTCATGTGAGCATATTTAGGAGCCCAACTTGCAATATAATAGGCATGCTAGTATATTGCTTGTACTAGCATGCCTAGTTCAGACTCTTATTTCTCAGAAAAAAGTCTGAACTAGGCCAGTAGAAACAAATTCCAGATGTTTTTGGTGTGAAATAAGAGACGACTATATAAAAAACAAAAACAAACAAAAAAGACATCTTCTGCCCGTTGTGAAGTACGGCGGATGATCAGAAATGTTCTTGATGTTTGTATTTTCCAAGAGCTCTGACAACCTTGTTAGAGTACACCGCATCATTAAGTCTTTGAAATAACAGGATGTTTAAATTAAAATCTGATAACATCCACCAATGACTTAAAGCCATATACATAAATATGATGGGGTATTATTTTCTCAGTTCAAACAGGCAATTATTACAAGGTGGTTTATAGTCACTATGAGCTCATTTAGGTCTACATATACAGATAAATCTTGCATTGTGTGAGTAGAGGAAAACAAAACAGATAAAACCAAAATCAAAACAAGAGCATTAAATAAGATAGAATCTATCCTTCTGATTCACCTCAGTGATTTTATATCTTGTACATCTCTGAACCATGCGGCGTTGCGTTAATAGAAACAAGGTAGTTTCAAACCGTGTCCCATCTTGAAACATTCATCATGCAGCTCAACAGAACACCTTGCCTCGAGGAGCCATTGACCTCAGTCAGCAGCATCTTACCATTTATAATGACAACAGGCAGCAACACTCCAGTGCACACACTCCATCCTTCTCACTATCTAACCCCTAATCCCGCATAGCATATACACACCAAATCCTCCATACTGCTCCGGCAGACATACTGACCATGCGTTTGTTCCCACTTCAGGTTACAATTCTGATCATCCTGGCCTTGGCCTTCCTCGCCTGCATCGTGTTCCTGGTGGTTTATAAAGCTTTCACTTATGACCACGCCTGCCCAGATGGATTCATTTACAAGGTAAGACTTTATGTGGCCCACTCTCAGTTTAGAGCTGAAATAAGTCAGGCAATTAAGAAATTCAATTCAATAGTATCTATATAGCGCCAATTCATGAAACATGTCATCTCAAGGCAGAAAACAACCAATATATCCAAAAACGGGTCCCTTGTAGTGCAATTTTTTTTTATTACGAAGTCAAATCTTACTTGAAATATTCTGTAATTAATGAGGTAAGTTTTGATTACTTTCATTGGATGCTAGCATGACAGTCACAGCAGTATCTTAATTGAATTTCTCAATCATTAGACATTTTGAGGTAAATCAAAATGTAGAGTACCACGAAATGAATAAGTTGGTCTTATTTTGGTGCATATCTTCACTTATATAGGTCAGTTTTAGTTGTGGTGAAACCGCCTTTTCTGCTTTTGTCCATGGGCATGCTACCCGTCCCACAGAAATTCTTTAATTTTGACAGTATGTGAGGGAGTCTATTCGGCTGCTCCCTTGCACAGCAGTCGCCAAAGCAAGTCATTGCAACTTGCACATAGACTTGGCAGAGTTTTCACACCGGATGCCCTTCCTGACACAACTGGGATTTGAACCCAGCTCCCTTGTGTCATAGACGTAGACCATTGGCAGGTTTTGACAGTAAAACCCTTGGTGAAAACACGTCTGCGGAAGTCCACATGCAGCCCAGATTTTTGTGTCTGCTTTTTTCATGCAATGCTTTCAGGGACAATAATTACCTCAGTGTAAGGGTGCCGCCAATCACTCACCAGGTGAAGAAAAATGCATTCAGAAGCTTGCTTTAGATAAATACGGTGAGGAGAGATCTACTGTTTACTCGCAGTGGATAATCTGTTAAACAAGGTTTGAAAACGTCATTGATATTCGGGTGAGAGATCACTTTATTTGTTCTGTCCAGTTCTATTGTCTTTCCCCTCTTCAGTGCATTAACTAGCGCATTAAGGCCTCTCAGCGGTTTTTAGTAAAAACTGTATATCTCTGAGTGCAAAGTGATTGTTTAGCAGAGATAAAAATAGTATGAGTAGGAGCACATGCTCATCTGCAAGGTATGTCAAGTCCTAAGGTTTAAAATGTGTTTAAAAAGTTCACTGGGAAGGTTGTACAACAGAAACATCCAGGTAGGCCAAAGAATAAATCAAAGCAATATAATTTGACAATAAAAACTTTGCTCGAAAGTCAGAAAAATTGTGTGGGGCAATGCTTTTATTTGTGGTAGTGTACCTTAAAAGTCCCTTAAGTTATAGCAGTTTGTCAAACTGTATGCTTAGCCTGCAGAAGTGTCCCTGAGCAAGCCCCTTGATTCCCTTTGCCCTTGACGTTCTTCATCTTTTCCTTGTCACCTAGCTAAATAAAGCCAAAAGGGTGAGTTCAGTCCCTTATGGGAGTAGATAAAAAGCTACTCCTGGCCTACTTCTATTTTCAGATGTAAAGTTACAGGAGGAAGCTCATGTAGTATAATAGGCAATCATTAATCAATCAGAGATGTTCATCTGAGCCGTGTAATCAAGTGTAATTTGCTAAACAGCGAAAGAAACAAACTATTAATTATGCTGTCAAAAGTTATTTGCTATGTTAGCTCCTCTGGAGAGAATAGAAAAGATATAGCCATGAAGCTGTTTCGTAATGAGCACCATATCATTTTTGATTTCCATAATGCTGAGGTCATAAGAGATAATGGCTCTCGGCTTCATCCCTGTTCAACAACCTGCTGTTCCACAAACTGTGGCTTCACTGTTTATTAAATGATGCAGGGACATCCTCCTCTCTTGGCTTCTCAGAATCTTACAGTTATTGTGCCATGGGGGAGATCACCTTAAGAGTCCCTCAACATATCCTGGCTTTAAAGTGTAACTCACCGGCGTACCAGAGCCTTACTCCGCCCAATCTCATACTAGTAAAAGCTAAATCAATGCTAAATAAAATAACTGAATTCCAAGCTAATAAATCGCTAATACATAGAAAAACTCACTCTAAATCGCTACAGAGGCTTATCCCACAGAGGCAGATCTGCTGACACGTCAGTTTGTTCAAGTGATGTCACAAAAACGTTTGAACCAATAGCAAGACTGATTCGAAATTCAATGTAAGACACCCGTTGAACCCTTAGGAGGGCGCCACACTGACGGTTTTAGATACAGAAGCAGGATTTCAACAAATATGAAGTAAATTGTCAAAACAATCACCAGGATATGTAGACAACACTTTAAGACAACCGTTAACAGTTTATTAGCAATAAAAAGTTAACACGGTTAGAATAAAAAAAAAATAATAATAACAGAAAGGGGCCTTAAAGTCAGAATGTCTAAGTTTGTCTCCAACCCAGACCTCAACATCCAATGTGGCTGCCATATATTTGAAATTACCAATAGTTGCAGTGAAAAGTAGTTTATTTGCAACACCTTAAGTCTTTTCTACACATAAATACATGCATAACACATACTTTTGAAGATATATCATTAGTGTTTGATTTAATAACATGTAGAGACTTACACTGCTAGCTTCATGTTGCTAAGAGTAATTAACATGGTCATTAAGTACAGTTGCTGCAAAATATAGTAGTATTGGTGTTCTTGAAATACTCTACGCTGCACTTTCTACAGGTTAGAAGCAAAGATAATGTGCTAGAACAGCAATTTTCTCTGACTGTTTGGGCTTAGTGGCTGTATATTACACATCATTTCTTCATATACACCTTCTAAATAAGTAAATGTTCCCCTGAGCAGAACTATGGGCAGCCAGACTAAACTGACTTACAACAGATGAAGAACATTACAGTACTAATTGTTGATCCTGGCAAAGTGCTAAACCCCGCTGAAATGACAATTGATTTGATGCTCAGAGGTGGAAAATAAGTGTAGGTAAAATACATTGCCTTTCAAAAGGCACCATCACCCCAGAAACACCATCCTTACAGTAAAGCATGGTGGTGGCAGCATCATGTTGTGGGGATGTTTTTCAGCAGCAGGGACTGGGAAACGGGTCCAAATTGAGGGAGAGATGAATGGTGCTAAATACAGGGATGTTCCTGAGCAAAACCTGTCAGTTTTACTGTGACAGGGACAGAGGTTCACCTTTTAGCAGGACAATGGCTCGAAGCATCATGCTAAAGCAACACTCGAGCGGTTTAGGGGGAAACATTTAAATGTGCTGGAATGGCCAGACCTCAATTTAAATTAAGAATCTATGGCGAGACTTGAAGATTGCTATTCACGAGTGTAAACCATCCAACGTGGAGAACCTAGAGCTGTTCTGACTTCAGGAATTTGCAAGAAGTCCTAGTGGCAAGAAGTGGTCAGCTTATAGAGACTTATCCAAAGCCACTAACGGTTGTAATTGCTGCAAAAATGTGGCTCTACAAAGCATTGACATTAGAGGGGTAGTTATGCACACTGAAGTTTTCTGTTATTTTGTCATGTTTTTTTTGTTTGCGTTACAATAACAGAAATATTACATCTTCAAAGTTATAGGCATTATCTGATAATTAATTCCCTGGTATGTTAAGGTCTGGTATAAGAATAAAAACAATTAACAAATAACTTCTTCTTCTTCTTCTCACAGCACAAGCGTTGCATCCCCGCATCACTTGAGGCCTACTATGCCGCTCAAGACGCCAATTCGAGGGGTCGCTTCTACACAGTGATCAGCCACTACAGTATGGCCAAGCAGACCACCTCCCACTCTGTCTCCCCCTGGCTGCCCGGAGGGGCGGCGGGGCACGAAGCTAAACCTCCCAATGGCGAGGGCCACTGAGTTCGCCGCGCGGTGTAAACAGAAACACATGAACATGAAGATTTGACAAAGTGAATGAAAATTAAGGTAGATCAGGATGCAGAGACACACAGGCAAGTTGGTGAATATTTAGAGCTGTAGACAAAAGAAACACAACAAATGTAGAGTAAAATCATGCATGCGGACATTGAGTCAGAGTAGATTTTAGGTCATCCTGGTCATTGCAGCGACAGCGCTTGAACGGAAGGCAGCTGCACTTCTCGTGCTTCTTTGAAGATATTTACTTTCTCGTCCAAACGGACTGCTGGGAAGTTTAGCTGCCTTTCATTTTAAGCTCTGTGGACATGCGGACCCACAGGGACATGAGCACATGCTAAAACATAATCTGAATATGTTGTCTGCCCATCTGTATGCTCATTTTCAGTAGGGGTTAACATCAGCGGCTAGTTCAAGTTCATACCCACACACATGCTGCTCCCTCATTACCCTTTTTACCCCTTCTTCTAATTTATTGCTCATTGTTTCTTTTTTTTTACTGTAATGTATAAAGGTTTTTTGTAAGTGATCGTCATTCTTTATAAAAAAAATACTTATTCTAATTTCCTTTAGGTCAGATTCTCTTTATCTCTCCTTTTTCAGGCATTACAGTAGGTACACATAATCCCTCAGTTTCGTTTCTTGTATTTTTATCATTCCTTGCCCTCAGCCCTTCATGTTCTGTCTGTAACTTCTTCTCAGTACGTCTCTTCAGCCGATCCACCTTTTGGTTCCACATCCACCGCCTGCTCTGGCTGAAGACCATTTACGTGTCTACACTGCAAAAAGAGAACTAGAAATAAGTAAAATTTTCTTGAAATTAATGTATTTGTCCTTGATTTGAGAAGGTAAATAAGATTATTTGCCAATGGAATGAGTATTTTTACCCCTAAAATAAGATAATTAGATATACTTCACTTGAAATAAGATAATGGAGATGAGTTGTTCCTATTTTAAGTTCAAAAATCTTATTCCATTGGCAAATAATCTTATTTACCTGCTCAAATTAAGGAAAAATTCTCTAATTTCAAGAAATAATTTCTTATTTTGAGTTCTATTTTTGCAGTGTATTGTTGCTGTTTGATAACTTATATACAAAAAATCTGAATTTTCAGTGTGCTGTGCCATAAACCCAGACATCCCCCCTCCCCCCAGTCACCTGAGCTGTACATACAGTTTTGCACTGAAGCTAGCTTTGTGAGTATGCTCCGTAGTAGCAGGTTTCCCCTTTATAGATTTTTGATTAGATATCTTAATATTTTTGCTTCTGCTGCCAGCCCTGTACTGCAAAAAGGGAACTAAAAGTGAGTTTAATTTTCTTGAAATTAGTGTATTTGTCCTTGATTTTGGCAGGTAAATAATATTATTGGTCAATGGAATGAGTATTTTGATGCCTAAAATAAGACAATTAGATAAACTGCACTTGAAATAAGTTGGTGGAGATCAAATGTTCCTATTTTAAGTGGAAAAATCTTATTCAATTGGTAAATAGTCTTATTTACCTGCTCAAAACAAGGAAAAATACATTACTTTCAAGAAAATTTAACTTACTTTTAGTTCCCTTTTTTTCTGAAACATAATGTTGCTTTTTTTTTTCTTAAAAAGAAAACGTTCTGTACATCACTGTCTCTTGCCAAGACTTTTCTGCTGTGTACTGTTATGTTGGGCTTCAACTGTAGCTATATTCTGTTTGTGTATTGCACCCCCCCCTTCCTCCTCCCACCACCAATGTGTAACGTTGGATGTGTTGTCCAGAGCACTTCAGTGAGATATTGTGATGTCGTTTAGATGTATTGATACCTGGCGTAATTTCTCAGTGTGCAACCTTGTCCCTGCTCTCTTTGTTTGAACTGAAAATAAAACAAGCTGTGACCCGTACCGAGCCTCTTGTCAGACCCACTTAACGTGTCGTTCCTGATGTAGCCCCAACGCAGGTCAAGGACATCGACGGCGGCAGTTCTTCTTTTTTTTTTGTGTTGTTTGTTTTGTTTCTTTCTTTCTTTCTCTGGCATGTTGTTGTATTTAGATGGTCATAGTCTCAAATCAAATTCCTCCTACGTCTCTGCTGTCCGCAGTAACGAGTATCTGTGACTGACAGCTAAGGTAGAACATGAACAATACCTGTGTGACTAATGTCTGCCGGATGTTTTATTCATCCACACTTTTCTCTTGGAACACGCGAAAAGGCCTCTTTTTTTTTTGACTGCTTTCTTAATTAGACATGTGGATTCATCGGTTCTCTGTAGTTTCCTTATGGTGCATTAAAGCGGCAGTCGACGTTTTTTGGAGAAAAAAACAAACAAACACATAAAGCAAGGCAAAAAGGGGCCTGTTTCTGAGGCTGTGCTAAGGCAGACGCATACTCCTCAGTTGATTATGTTTTGTGCCGCGTTATCATCAACGATGGAAGCACAGATAGTGAGTCCAAAACTTTCCCAACGTTGTCTTTTTTTTGTACACAGACGTACAATTTCGTGGTTAAAAATCCTTTTCTAATTGGCCTTAGCTAATAGATGACTTTTTTGAGAAAACACATATAGTGTTTTATTGAATCATTTATAAGTATGCATAAAGCATTAAAACGTTCAACGCTTACAATAGAAAATGAGACTAAACATGTAACCACAGTTTTTGATGTGATTAATAGGAAGAAGTTGCCCTGTGTCACTCTCTAACAATCAGGAAATAGTACGGGACATGAAATTTAAGTAAAGATGAAACAAGTAACACCCTTCAGAGTGTCATACACACACACACACACACACACACACACACACACACACACACACACACACACACACACACACACACACACACACACCAGAGGGATCTTAAAGCATCAGAATGACAGCAGGCCCTCTCTGGCATTTCAACAACACTAAAAGATTCTGCTTTTGCTTCCCCTGCCTTTTTTTTCTCCTAATATTCACAACCTAACAAGCACACAGGCTACCGAACAATCCTGACTCTGTCCTGATAAATTGGACAGATGGTTGCTGATGCAGGCCTTACACAATCTTAACGACACGCTGAGTTGTTGTGACTTGCGGGGGTCAGGTGAAGAAAAACAGCTGGTGGTTTCATTTATGCAGAACAAGGTAAATAACTGTTTTTTACCCCCTCCCTTCGTTTGATGGAAAGGTTGGCAACGTTTATACCAAATAACAGCTGTGATTCAATAAATAAAGCTGATTCTCTGCAGAACATAACCAGAACTGTAATTCTCTCTGCACAATATCAGTTCAGATTCTTGCAAGGTTCATGCAAACACAACGGCCCAGTTCCCTTACAAGGAACCGCTGGAAATCAAGGAGATCCTTTTTATCCATCCTTTTATTGTAATATATATCATTCGTATTAGGATGGAGCTTTTTGATGCGCACATTTTCTCCTTCTAACCCATGTAATGTTCTTTTATTGTTGTGGGAAAATATCAGAGAAGAAACAGAGAGAGGAGGACGGTGTTACCATAAACATGACTCACCTTTCCACTGACAGCTCTTCAACTCTCTCAGTGACTAAACGCTTGATTAGTATGTGCGACATTTACATAATTACCCCCAATATTTGAATGTACATAAATATTTTCGGGTAAACGTGTTGGATTTTAAAAGCAACACACACTCCATGGAATCCACACACATATGGCCATAAGTGAGGCCGTCGCCTCCATCTCTCCCCTCAGCTCTGTCTCCCCTGCTGTCAGAGAAAAGGCTGCCTCTCAGCAGTCGCCCCCTACCACCACCACCCCACCCCCCACCCCACCCCTGAGGGGATGGAGGAAAAACAGAGAGGAGGAAAAAGGAGAGAAGTGGAAGACGCAGAGAGGGAAGTCAGGTAAATGGTGAGGATGGGGGAGGGTGTGAGGAGTTTCATCAAAGCTGCTGTACAGCTGCACACATGCAGACGGTTTGTTATTCAGCCTCACTTTGAGCTTTTTTATACTGTGATATCAAATGTTCACACTGTACCTATGTATGGGTGTTTGGGATGGGGGGGGGGGGGGGGGTAAACACACAGGGTTTCACTTCAGGGACACTGATTCCCTCCTTTCATTGTTTTCCGCCTATATTTGGACGGGTGGGGTTGTGGATTACCCAACAAGCCAAAGGGAAATGTGGTTATATTGTTTATATCTATTTGTGCTGGTTATGTTTGTACTTTTGACGCTTTGATAAACTGCAGGCTCGCTTGATAACGCAACACCTATGCAGCTAATTTTGCTACATCAAAGTAAGTCATTTCAAATCTTTAACGCCACAAATGCTGCACAATTCAAATGTGTCCGGGTATAAGAAAAAAAAAAAACAACAACAACAGCAAAGGCATGGTTGAACAAATGGGAACACCCCAGATCTCACGTTTTATTAAATCACCGTTTGATTCTGTTTTAGTGGTCCATCTTCTATCAGTTTAATTAGCCTCCCACATCCAGACCTGTTTGAAGCATTTCTTCTACTTTACTAAAGTTCTTCAAATCCATCAAAGTCTGAAGAAACACATGTTCTTACACTCTGGCTGGTTGATTCCACATCTTTACCAGTCCTCTCTTGAAGCTATTCTTTAATTGCTCTGTGTTCATGTTTGGGCTCATCTTCTTTCTTACTGACAAGTGAAGGTTTTGGTGTTCAAAGCTGACCTGGTATCTGGAGCTCATAATAATTCATCCTCATCTACAAAAACTCTGGTTCCAGCAGAACAAGACAGCACCCCACAGCATGATGCTGCCACTACCATGTGTCACTGCTGTCGGTCCTTCAGCCTCCCTGATCAGTTTCCATCTCGTCTTTTCTCCACTGTTTAGAGAGACGTTCGGTGTTTGGCAGTTGTCGCATGTTCCAATTCTTAATTGCCATCCTAACTCCGCCATGATAGAAACTGTATTTAGGTGTAATATAGTAGAATTACTGCACAATGCGTTCATTTCAATCTCTTGTAACCGTTTTGCAAACTGTGGCATTATAGCTAAAGCATGCGGATAAAAACATGGCGGAAAAATCCTTAAAGGAGAGCAAGTTAATCAAATTCCCTCTGCGGGAACCCTGGAAGGCAGGGTGCTGCAGCCGAATCTAAACATGCGTCACCAAAGCGTTATTTCCAGGGCGTTTGCACTTGTGTAATCAGGTCGTTGTAACATTCAGTTTTGAGCAGGATGTCAGGTCACTGGTGGAAAAACCTTTTAAGTCAATCGTCGTAGTTTCATTTTTTTTTACATCCCAAAATAAATGGGTTGATTTAAATAGAGTGTATGACATCCACTGATCACACGTGCTTGAATTTAAATAGAACATGCTATAACTAAAACTGAAAGAGGGATGCGTGTTTTATGAAAACAGTCATAATGTTTTGCAGTTTCAAGCTTGAGGCCGGCTCTTTGGCATCCCTACCTTTAGCTGCTTTTTTACTGGTGTTATTCACACCACAGATAAGAAAAGTCGCAGTGCTGCAAGAAACAGTGGGAGGTAGTAGATAAGTTAGGTTGTGTTTAATGCATAAGGCTATTAGTTCATTGTTGGTTTGTTTCTATGTGAGGTGTTGTCTGAGCTTTGTTCCCCCCAACAGGACTAAAATAGTACACCTTCAAAAGGTGTTAGTTGTTTGGGGACATTCAGGCTCAGCCAGATTTTCACGTCCTTTATTGCCAAAACCTGTGAGGGAGAGTTCCAGTTGCTGCCTTTGTGTCATTAAGAAATCCCAACCTGTTTACAAAATCTGGACTGAGTGTGAAATGTTTACTGGGTTTGATGCCTACCATGATTAAGTTTCCTACTGTATTTTACTATTTTGAAACCAAATTACCGGAGGTGCGAATGTGACAACACGTCCACGTCATGAGAAAAGAGAACACGCAACATTGGGTTTGAGAAAAGATTTTAACAACATTTCGAGGGAAATTAAGCATCCTTTTTTGTTTGTTTTAAAAAAAAAAAAACACTGATTACCATGCGATCTTTTAAAAAATCACAAGAAAAGTTAGATAAATAAAACAAACGCTGCTCATTGTAGAATTATCCGGTTTAAATTTGAGCTGTTTAAACTAGAGGAAGTGCTCAACTGCAGTCCACTTTACTTAAAAACAAAGAAATATCACATTAATTTAACTTTAACTGAAACAGTTTACTACTTTCTGCCTTAGTTCAACGTAAGACTATCAAACGTCGACGAATGCGAGAAAACAGTCACCTTCATGTCCAGATCTCGTATTAATACTGTTGTTTAAAACAACCGCTGCAACATGCTCTGCCATATTTGATGACAAATATTTTTGTGTTTTAATATCACAAGACCCCTTGGGCAAGATCTTATCATACCCCTATATATTTCTGTTCAACCTGTGTTTAGTTACACGCTGATGAAAACTCCAGGTTTGTTGATTGTCCATCAGACACAGCTCCTTCAGATGACTCACTCCAGATGGAAGCAGAAGGCAGCCAAATTGTGGTGTTTTTCCCGTAAACTACATAAGAGCACTTAGAGTTCAACGTGGCTGTGCGTTAGACTTTGCAACTGCACAACGAAGGCTTTTTTAATAGGATTTTTGCTTCTATACCTGTAAAAGAAAATGACCCAAGCAGTGCTCTGCCTCCTGAGTTAACAAGTCACTCAGCATTATGTGTGGTCTTCGGAACGGTCTGGTTGTCTCTTCATCTTCTTACTTGCTAGTCAGACTTCAAGGTATTGCGGAGTCAATAATGGTAATACAGGCCTCTGCGTCGCCCCTCGCTTTAAACTTGACTATGCCGCCTTCAGCTTTGCTTCAAACAAAAGGATATTAACAGAAGGCTCAAGCCAGCACCCAACTTTATTATCCATGAATGGGAAATACAGCAAACGCAAGCAGAAAATCTACAGCTGCGTTTTTTTTTGGCTACACTTTTAGGGCTTCTCTAAGACCGTCATGCAGGAAAGTAGCAAAAACTACTATTATTTATATCACAGAAGATTTTGATAGCAAATCTGCTCAAACATAATCCTGATTTTATTAAAGAGGAACATCTTCATGTTTAACCTTCTTATGAACTAAATTATAAATAAGCAACTTTGTTTTATGTATTTCTTTTTTTTTTTTGGCTGTAAATAATTTGAAAGAAGTTGGAGATTCTTTCAATGGCAAAAAATAAAATCTTCCATGCTGAATTTGGTCTGCGATGACTTCACGGTAATAAAAGGGTTCAAATTTATGAATGTAAACTTAATAAGTAATCAGAAGTTTGAGTATACGGATATAAGGAAGTAATTGTCTGGATTTACTGGATAAAAGTCCATCTGACACAAACTAACCCACTCAGTATATGGGACTTGTGTGTTTCCAATATTATTTACTTATTTACGCTTTCATACATGTCATTCAGAGCTTCCAAAATTAAATCTGCCAAATAAAACGCTGCGACTCCTTCAAGCTATAGTTGGTAATCCTGTTCAGAAACGTGTTTTGTTATACCGGGTGTAATGGTCCTTCCATCCTGACAGTAGTCAGTGCATTATGTATTCAGAAAAAGGAGGTTAAAAAATTAGATCTCTGACCAATCCTGTCATTCTATCCGAATGGAAAGAACCAGATGCCTTCATGTCTCATCCTGGCCACGCCCCCTCCGGTCCCATGAGTTCTGGGTTTATCATCTTATCTACTGGTTGTCCCACATGCCATCTTTCTGACGCGCTCACTTCACCACGATGTGCACGTTCCTGGCTCCGTATGCAAACTTCGAGTGTTTGTGTGTCCGTTTAGCTTCAGTGTTATCTCTTCATTGTAGCTCTGACCGAATACTTTGAAAATGTACGCTTGTATGCTTAAACCACGTTCAGGTCTATGAGAAGAAGAGGAAGGCCTCAGTAGAAAGAAATAAGATCAGAGAATTTACTTTTTTTTTTACGTGATCCCCCTGAGGGGAAGAGCAGGTAAGCTTGTTTTGTGCATGTGCAGTTATTCGAAATGGGACTTAGGCGTTTCTTACCTGCCTTTTCAGAAATATCGCCGACTCTACCTTTAAATTAATGTTCACCATCTTGAAAGTGAAATTAACCTTTTCACACTAACTGCACTGTTGGGAGTCAGCATGGCCCCATGGAATATGCATAGATAATCCACTCAGTTTGAGTTTTATGCTATATATTCAGACTTTCATCATTTATTCATCTCATGAGATAAATTCCCATTATGTTTACAATATCGGAACATTTATAATTTCGTTATTGCTTCAGAACTTGAACAATTTTAACAAAATCATAAATTCTGCTCTCATTCAGAAGATCCTGAAGGTGAATGTTCAGTAATCAGTTTTTGTCCTTAATTTGACTATATTGTCATGATGGAAAACCATCCAGAGCGACCCTAAATTCCTCCATTGTGAAGTAAAAGACTCAGTGGCAGTTATCTGAAACATTTGATGGTAGTTGTTGGTGCCAAGGGATCGCACAAGTTATTACGCTTAGCAAGTGAGCAGAGAGAGCATCAGGCTGGTTTGGATTGGTCCTACCCGTTAAAATATTTAATCATCATTGGAAAAGTGCATTTTGTTATTACTGAAGTTGTATTTTTTATATTTAAAGTTAGTTTGACGATTCAAGACATTAAGTGTAAAGAAATGTTTGTTTATTTGATCAAAATTACCTTCAGTGTCTTTAAAATATGCTTTCAAATTTTAAAATATTTTGTATTGATCTATTTTTAAATTTTATCATAATCTATTATAATAATAGTAATAATAATTATTATTATCATTATTTAGATAACTGCCTTATTTATGCTTAAAATTATTTTAATTAATTTCAAAAGACTGATGGGCGCACAGATCGTGTGATGCTGACATAAAAGCGGTGATGGAGATTTCTTTAATAGCTGTACAATGGCAAAAGTATGTTAGCCATTACATTAATTAAACAACATTAGTGACTCTAAAATCCTTGAGTTTAAATGTGTTTTACTGTGAGAGCAGGGAGTTTGCTTAATTAAATCAGCATATAAATGTTCCATGTTAATGCATCTCTAAGTGTGTGGCGCACCACTGAATACCTTTGCTGGCCTAGTTTTCTCCCCTCATCTAGGACGATGTCAGCCAAGTTCATAAACGCTTACTGTTTCTTGGGTGCTCCTGCTGGGTCTGGGACATATAATATTCAAGACAATGAGGACAGTTCAATTATTTACAATAAAACGTCTGGGTTAAAGGATGGGAGTCTCTCTCTTTCTCTCGTGGAGCAACTGCTACAAACATATTTTTTAACGCAGGAAAAAAATAATCACTACTATTTCAAGGACTTATTAAGTTACAACCTTGTAAATAAATGTACAATGTCTTGTAACATCTTTATATGAGCAGACAGGCAGTAAGTAAAAAGAGACACTAAGGCTGCTTTTAAGCAAATAAAGAGATGCAGCTGCAGACAAAGTGATTCTTAAAGGATATGCAGGCATGCACGCATTAAAAATAAAAACACTACTGATTTTAAAGTTCCAGCTGCTGCATTGAAACCAGAACCACTGTGACCTTTATGCAGCCTTTCTGACACAGTGCTCCCTGCTCACCAGTCTAACTAAAACTGGGTCAGTGGGCTTAATCCCTCTTTGGATGCCAGCCAGATTTTAAAGTTAACAAAGTGAGTGCTGCAGGCACCCGAATTGTGCTCTGAAACTACTATCAGATTAAAAAACTAGCCAGGATTTATCCATTTGGTGTGCACTCGTCTTAAAATGTGCTCATTTAGTTACTTGTGATTTTGTTTCCTCTAAGTGCTGAAGCTGGCAGCATGGCGAGGATGGTATTTCACTTGCCTCCATAATTGGTCCACAGCTCTCAGAAGCTAGAAGTGATGAACAGGAAACAAAATGTGAGGGAAGCGGCATCTGTCAGCTGAATTAGCTCTGAGCAATGCTGCTCAGTTGTACGTGCCATTATTGCTAAAATCCTGATTGACTTGAGGAGAACCGAACACTGTATTTAAACAGAAAAAAATAATATTTTCCATTTCAGCGACAGTACAAATAATTTCCATTTCTATACAATTCCATCTGTTCTTGTATTTCCTGAGATCAGGGCATGATGTCCTTCTTTTTGGAGATGTTTTTATCTTCCTCTTGTTCTCTGACATGTTTTATTTAAAGGGGACGTATCATGCTTTGCAATTCTTCCTTTTCACATTGAAGTCATTCAGTTGTGGTCCATGCAAAATGGAACTGCAATGTTTTGGTCTGAATTCTTTATTGATTTACTCCCACATTCCCCCTTGTGCCCCTGTTCTGAGGTTCGGCTGCGAGCAACTCATTTTGCTGCTGTCTCTTTAAATATAAAGGAGACACTCTACACAGAGTGTTCCACTCCATCATGGTTGACCATTTTTGAAGGATGCTAAGTGACGGTGTGATAAGTGATCGGACATTTTGTCTTATCCACTTGTAGCTTCGGCATCCTTTGTCATGTTCAGCTTGATATATTTGGCCCACATGCAGAAACACTCGACAACAAGGATCAGTTTTGACAGTTTATTCAGCAGATCTTAGGGGCGAGGGTTCCTAAGGGAACGACGAGGGGGCAATAGGGGTGAGACCCGTTTGGTCACTGGAACAGAAATGAGATCGATTAGAAGGTGATGGTCAAACAGCAGAAAACTAACTGAGATTAGTAAGCTTACCACCGGACGTGGCGCCAGATCGCGTCCAGTGGTTTTCGCACAGCACATATCTTACATTACAACGGGATTAATCAGGAAGTCTACACTCTTGTCTTTTCAGGAAGTCTTATTTTTTGTGTTCTGCTATAAGCCAATTTCCATCCTCCTTTTTCAGCAATGGAAAATCATAAATACACGCCACGTGTTGGAATACTGTGTTTGGTGACTTTTATTTGTCAGGTTTAAGTGACTGATTTTCACAGGGGAACTGAATTCCGCACAACACAGGGATAACGAAGAAGCCTCGGAGCAAGTGAAGGCACGGGGGCAATCCACCCAGGGGGCAATTTGAATTCACAAGATGAAGCATGGGAAACACAGGGGTAAGTAGTTAAATCAAGAATTTTTCTCAGTCTGAAGAATGTGGCCTTTAGGCGTACCACGATGGTTAACACTCTGGCATCCTCCTGCTGTCCGTACGCTGTTCTTATAGCGCGATCAGGCGCTGCTGAACCAGCAGCAGGTGTGCGTGCCCCGCCCACCAGTCAACTGTGGACACCTGCGGAGAAAGCAGAAGGGGGCAGAACCGGCAGAAACTACACGGCTCTGCTGACATCCTTAAGCTTGAACTACAACATTGCTCCGAGAAATAAAAATGCTAGATTCACATAATTAATATGCTTGAAGTCCATGACATTGTTTAGCAGGTCCCCAGAAAAGACATTGTTCAACCCATTCAGTTTTCTTTTATTTATTTTTTTTGAAGACTATGACCCAAAAAGAGTAAAAATGATATCTACGCAGCACCTGGACAGACTACATTCAAACCTTCTGCATTCCCAAAGACAAAAGTACACAACAAAATGTATTTAAGAGCTACAAAAGTGGACTTTACCTAACATTTCCCCTTTAAAAGATTTCTTGACTACCGGCCTGGGAGTCATCGGGCCTGGGTCTAGCACGTGAAACTGAACTCAGCTTTCTTAAACAATTGGGTTAACAGCTGTTTATTCATGGTTTAACAAGGAGAACAATTACTTTTTCAAATAGTCCCAGGTTGGATTGGATAGCTTTTCTCCCTTGACAAATAAAATCATTGAATGCAAACTGCTGTGTTTATTTATTCAGGTAATCTTTGTCTGATACTAAAACAAGATAGATCAGAAAATTATAGAAAAATTAAAAGAAGAAGAAATACTTTAGGGGAAAAAACCCTTTCACAGCACTGTCTACACTCCAGGGACAAAGGAAGTAATCATCTACTAATTTAAAGTTCCTGGACACTCAGATCAACCTAAAAGAGTAATGATTAATAAAAAGTAGGATGTTTCTATCAGTGTGAGATTATGCTACAGCACTAAGACATATTTATTTTAAGGCTTCTGATGTACAGTATCTTTATGAAAAGTGCCATGAAACGTGGAGGAAGCTGCAGTATTTTCTATATTCAACATGATACATAAATATATAGAAATCATTGTAAAGCACACCCCTTTAAATTCTAGCAGGTATTATATTTTCCACATGTCTAGAGTTGAAACCTTAGAACCAACATAGGATGTATTTTATTTTTTTTACCATGACTCTTTCCATTTACACAGGTACTAAATCAGTTTACTTGAAACAGTATCTTAAAATCTGCCTACAACGTCTTATTTTTCTTAATGTTTTGCTTCTGCAGTGCACATTAAAAGATTTGTTTGCAACTCGGACATTTTATGACGTCAACAAGCTCAATCAGAAGTCAACAAGCTAAATATCCATGATTTCTAAGTCTTTGATACATCGTTTTTCTGACTACTTAATACTAATGTTGATGTCAATTTGGGATTTTTGCTGCACCTCTCGCCTCTGAGCTCATTAAAAGTCAGAAGAGCGGTGTTAACTCCAGGACCATATTCACAACTTTCCTCACCTATCCTCTGCCCTGTTCCCCTTGCCTTTTCTTCTCGATCCCCGCTGTAATTATCCTGAAATTTGGCCTTTGTTCGCCAGCATATCAGTCTCATTACACAGACAGACAGAAATGGAGCCTAATCAGAGACAAAAAAAAAGGGACAGGGAGAAATAGCCTGGCTGGTTATCTCTCATGACACACTGCTAAACCTTATGCAGCCCATTGGTTTGCATTTTAGCTCACAATTTAGCAAAAATACTGGGAATATTGCATCAAAGTAAAAAAAAAAAAAAAAAAAAAAATTCAGTTACTATTTTATCCCATCGGTTAAGAAAAGGAAAGAATGATGCCAGAGGGAGATGGGAGAACAAAACATATGGTGCATTACAGAGCAAAATGAGGACAGGGTGACTCACAGAAATACAGAGTTGCCTCAGAAAAAACAAAATATGCAGTGAGGAGGTCCAACTTCTGAGCAAAAGAAAATGAAAAGGCTCTCTTGGTAATGAGGATCCTTTGCACTAAAACATATGGAGACTGGAGTGGATTGCTGAGTGCTTTTATAGAATAAACCTAAATTATTTTAATGGCAAAATGTTGCTTTTAAAAGTTTGATCTCTGGTTGCAATAATTAGGCTCCAAGTAAGAAAATACTACACTGATAAATGCTCCTGACCAACAAGTTGAAACAGGGAAGGCTCATGGTGTGACCACTTACTGTTTTAATTTGAGGGTTTGAATAGTTTCTAAATACTTATTTATTGCTATCAATGCAAATAAATGTAATTACCAACCCTTTTTATAACTCTCAATGAGAGTTTGTGCTGATTTATTACCTGTTTGGACGAAAACAACAGCGGGTCATTCCTCATTTTAATGCCCCTATGTTTTTCTTCTGCATGCTCAAACTATGGTTTCATCATTACCTGGGAAAACAAAACTTCTAGCAATAACAATCATCTCTCTATTCCATTAAACATCACCCACTCTCATGATTTTGCTGACACTGACTATATCCTTTCACATAAACCTCTTAAAACTTATTTGTTGACAACTTGGTTTCCAAGAGCCAGTTCGTTGCTGCTGCGTATTTAACACACCGCCCAAGAACCCCACCCCTGAAAAATGAATAAATCGAATATATACAATCATCAATATTTTAGAGAAAGACAACACCAAAATTTAAAAACTCTGAAACAAACATGTCATAAATTCAAAATTCAACTTACCCTCTTAAAGAGATAACATAGACGGGGGATGGTAAAAAAAAAAAAAAAAAAGAGATAACATAGATGGGTGATGACCTTGTGCCTGAAATGTCACCATCAGCGAAGCGCTAACTATAATCGTTGAACAAAATTTTTTCTTGACAAAATGACCTTTTTAAGAAGTAATTTCAAATGAATGGGAAACAGCTCTCTGGCAGAAAATGTATGAAGGGAGCCCTTTTGCTTCAAAAGTAATCTAAATAGGAACAGTGCATGAGTTTCATGAAGTAAATTGGTGAAGAAAAAGGTACAAGAAGGATTCTCAGTTTGAAACAAGTTGATCAGTTATTATAATGAAACAATCGGCATATAATATTTAAAGGAAGGAGCCACCCACACCCGAGGAGAGAGGACACAGCACAGTTCATGCTATTCCCAGCATTTCTTTTTACTTTTTATGTGTCCTCCATCAGTACAATGCATTTGTTGATATCTACTACATTAATGAGCGCGGTCTCCAAATGATACTCCTGCATCCTTGGGCATAATAATTAAATTTAGCCGCAACTGTTTTTCTCCGTCTCTCATACAAATACTGGATTGTTTTACTGCAGCTGAAGACTAATGACACAAACATATATGTTTTTTCTTCTTTTGTTTCCCTCCACCACATGCATAGTATTAACTCAAATTGAATTTTAGGGCAAACCATATGCCATATTAGCGGGAAATGCAGTGGTTGTACAAGCCCAGGTTTTGTCCAAATGACTCATTTTATTGGTGACGGACAACTGCACCACTGTCAACAGGTTATTCTGAGGACACACCATCATCCATGCCACTCAGACTCCATAAGCTCACCTAAAATTAGTTTTTCACAGCGCAGGCTATTTTGAGAAGCTGCAACAACGAGTAACAATGCTGCTCAGAACATGAGAGACTGCATTCATCTGTATGCTTTTAGAATTTTTTTAAATTAAAGTTTCTGTCTCAAGCGTTCATTTGGCTGTATGTTGATTTCAAAACATACATAAGTTTTAAATCTGCTTATAGGGTGTGGGTCTTTTAAGTCGCAAAACTACTGCTCTCAGACAACATTTCTCCAGGCCTCCTTCTGCTCACTTGATAAATCATCAAATAAATCCTCACTTTATGAACTCAGACTGGAGCTGGAGACTTTGTTATTACCACTTTTGTCTTGGGTGGACATTGTGTTATGTATTGATGCCTGAGTTCAGCATTCAGAATGAAACATCATCACTTCAGCAACTTTCATCTTGTTTCTCAGCTAAATTATGCTTACTTTTTTTTTGCTTATTTGTTTATTTTTGTTTAAATACTTTTTGATTTTGGATGTGAAATTAATATGATTTTGGGGAACTTTCCTTTCCACTCTCTCTAAATGCACGTTCAGTAATAGAAATTGCTGCAAAGTAAACAACACGATGCGAGCGACTGTCCACAGCCGCTACATGCTCATCCAGGATCAGGGAATGTCTGTTGGCTTTCCTTAAATGGAAAACCTTTAAAACAATTTCAGTAATAAACTGAACTTTTGTTTGATTAATCAAACTGGAATGTAAGTAATTGGCTTGGAATATGTTGGTATGATTGGATTTAACTGATTTTCTTGGAACGTGCCTTGGGTTACATTTGTTGTAAATTGGAGCTATACATAAATAACCTGAATTGTAATAAAGATGGTGAAAAAGGTTAAAAATATCTAATCTGTATCAAATAAAAGAGGAAATCCAGTGGAGATGTGGCATGCTATGTATTATTTAATAAATGGAAGATGAATATGAGCTTGAAAGGACAATATAGTTGTTTACAGTGAACCATAAATCATTACTTATGAACGTTTTGTTTTTTTCTGAGCTCTATTTAACAGTTATTAGATCATGATAAAAAATGTCAGTAACTGGTCACATGTGAGTTTGCTCATTAGATAAATCGGTCCATCCTGATGCTGCATGACAGGCCTTCTCCATCAAACCTTCCCCTGACGGTGAAAGCAGCAGGCATTGCCCTCAGATATGTTCTGATTTGCACACCAAGCACACTCCGGACTCCCTGACTGAAGCTCGTCTCTCTCTTTCTCTCTGTCTTGCATATAAACTCAAATATGGCAGACACACGGGCCTGAGAGCCGTTTGTCTCCCAGTCTTCGAGACTTGTTACTTGCTGGATCGATGCTTGAAAAACAAACACGCTCAAATGCATTTTTCTCCCGAATCATCAGGGGGCAGGGATATGGAGATGTAGTGCTTTATTACTACATTTTCTGACATGTTGATGCGATCCATTGTGTTGATTTCTTTCTGTTTTTTTAATATGCTAAAATAAAACATAAACATAAGAAAGAAGCAGTCCCCTCCTTGTCCTTGATTGTCAGTGTGACTGGACAGACATTCCTGGGCTGGACGTTTACCACGTTTACGTCCTCTCAAATGCTAACGCTTTTCTTGTTGCGTGAAATGTCACAGAATCGAGGACAGACAATCTCAAAGAGGTCAAGACATTTTTAGAAACTAATAGAGCCAAACACTTTTACAGACACAGGAGGAAATCTCCTCTCATTACTCTGAAAATGTCACGAAACTAGAGGATATGCTCCAGCTTTGCAGACCCACAAACCATCCTCTGAGGACTTGGTGGAGTAGTATACTATATGACTCTGTTTAAAAACCATGGATCAACCATGATTTCTGCTTTCTTTGACCTAATTGGTTCCCCCGATAAATTTCACAAACATCTTTGTGTCATCGGCTGGCAACAGACATGACTCCATCAATGTATTTTTACCAGTATGTCTAGACTCACATTGAGTTTTGAACTCGGCACGTTCATTTATGTGAGAATCTGCGTCTCTCACGCGGGAATTTATTGGAGGCTCAGGGTTTGGCTCGCAGAGGGTCGCCCTCTCTTTGTGCGCCTCAGCGAGTGCAGTGGGTTGAACAATTTCCCAAAGAGGAGGTGATGATCATACAGTGCATACCACTTTTATACAATAGATGACGTGTGACAAAATTACAATGATTGGTTATAAAAAAAGGCTGAGAGGTGGAATCTGTGGGTGAGGTTGAGCTGATTGGCTCGCGGACTTCCTGTTTGCGGTAAGGCGTATTCTGTCACTTCCTGTTGTTGCTGTGTGAACGACGGAGCTTTGCTCCAGGCTCTCTCGCTTTTTATCTTTAAACCTCTTTGCTGTAACATCTGTTTCCAAACATAAGCACTTTTAAAACATTGTCTGTGGCTGCTCATCACGTTTGGGAACTCCTCGTGTTTCACACGGTTTGTTCTTTGGCGTGATAATAGGGCGTTAGCCTAGCTTTAGCCTAGCGTTAGCCTAGCGCTAGCCAAGCCTAAGCCTCATAATGGCTTCTCCGTGTCTGACTAAGTCTCCTATCTGCTGCTCTCTGTGTCAGATGTTCAGTTATTCCTCTGCCTCCTTTAGTGATGATGGTACATGTAATAAATGTAGTGTTTTTGTAGCTTTGGAGGCGAGGGTGTCAGAATTGGAGACCCGGCTCCGTGCTGTTGAAAAACCAGCTGATAGCCGCTCTTTTGCTAGCGCGGAGCCGCATAGAGTAACTTCACGTAGCGAACCTAAAGCAGTAGCACCAGGCTGGCTGGGTGACGGTTCGTAGGAAGCATAGCTCTAGATTACAGACCCCAGATCACCACCAACCCATCTGCGTTTCTAATAAATTTTCCCCTCTGAGCGACAATCTCGCCGAGGAGCCGACCTTAATTATTGGCAGCTCCATAATAAGAAATGTGGCACTACAGAAACCAGGGACCATAGTTAAATGCCTACCAGGGGCCAGAACAGGCGACATAGAATCCTACCTAAAACTACTGGCTAAGGATAAGCGTAAATACCGCAAAATTGTTATTCATGCTGGCGGTAATGACACCCGGTCACGCCGATCAGAGGTCACCAAAGTTGGTGTTGCTTCGGTTTGTGAGTTTGCTAAAACTATGTCGGACTCCGTAATTTTCTCTGGTCCCCTGCCTGATCTGACCAGTGATGACATGTTTAGCCGCATGTCATCATTCAACCGCTGGTTGTCTAGGTGGTGTCCAGAAAACGACGTGGGCTACATTGATAACTGGAGAACTTTCTGGGGAAAACCTGGTCTGATCCGGAGAGACGGCATCCATCCTACTTTGGATGGTGCAGCTCTTCTTTCTAGGAATCTGGCCGGATTTATTAGTTCTCCTAAATGCTGACAACCCAGGGTCCAGACCAGGAAGCAGAGCCGTAGTTTAACACACCTCTCTGCAGCTTCTGTACTGTTACCCACCCATTATCCTATTGAGACGGTGTCTTTCCCACGGCCAAAACTTAACAGATCAAAAACTGATCTAAAAGGAACAAATCATAAAAACCTAATAAAAATCAATATGGTTCACCTTGAACCTAAAAATAAAATAATAAAATGTGGTCTATTAAATATAAGGTCTCTCCCTCCAAAGACTTTGTTAGTTAATGAATTAATTTCTGATAATCAGATTGATTTGTTTTGTCTCACAGAAACCTGGCTACAAGAGGACTACGTTAGTATAAATGAGTCAACCCCCTCCAGTTATTCAAATTTCCACATTCCCAGATCTGTGGGAAGAGGAGGAGGAGTGGCAACTATCTTTCAGTCTGATTTATTAATTAGTCCCAGGCCAACTAATAATTACAGTTCTTTTGAACATTTAACCCTCAGTTTCCCTCATCCAAACTGCAAAGCAATAAAACCTCTTCTGTTTGTTGTTTTGTATCGTCCACCAGGCCCTTACACTCAGTTTTTGGATGAGTTGTCAGATTTCTTATCTGATTTGGTGTTAAATACTGATAAGGTTATTATAGTGGGTGATTTTAACATCCATGTTGACACAGAATGTGATAACCTTAGTGTAGCCTTTAAAACTATCCTAGATTCAATTGGTTTTGCTCAAAATGTGCATGAACCGACGCACTCTCGGCTCCATACTTTAGACCTTGTGCTGACATATGGCATTGATTGTGAAGAATTAACAGTATTTCCTCACAACCCTGTCCTGTCTGATCATTTTTTAATAACATTTGAGTTTAATCTAACTGAATTCTCCACCCCCAAAAGAGGGTTCCATTATAGTAGATTTTTATCGGATAATGCTGTATCAAAACTTAAAGAGTCTGTCCCCTTCTTAATATCCTCAGTATTGCAGAAATGCCCTGTAGATGGCAGCATTGCTGTTTCTTCCCATTCACAAATCGATACCTTTGCTAACAATGTGACTTCCTCATTGCGTTCTGCATTAGACAATGTAGCTCCCTTGAAAAAGAAGGTGATTATTCACAGGAAGCTGGCTCCTTGGTTTAATTCAGAGCTGCGTTCCTTGAAGCGCAATGTTAGGAAATTGGAGAGAAAATGGCGCTCTACACACCAAGAGGAATCCTACTTAATCTGGAGGGACAGACTATTGTTGTATAACAAGACCCTCCGCAGAGTTAGAGCAGCATATTTTTCATCATTAATTGAAGAGAATAAAAATAATCCTAGATTTCTCTTTAGTACAGTTGCCAAACTTACCCAGAGCCACAGCTCTGTTGATCCATCCATTCCCTTAGCTCTCAGTAGTAATGATTTTATGGGATTCTTCATAAATAAAATTGATGCCATTAAAAATAAAATAATTGGCATCCTCCCAAACATGATTACCTCGTCCTCAGTAAGTGAGGCAGCATTGGAGGAATCTTTAGAATCTGCGCAGTGTTTGAACTGTTTAGAAGCAGTAGAGCTTTCTGAGCTATCTAAAATTTTAGCTTCATCTAAACCTTCTACCTGTATGTTAGACCCAATCCCAACCAAGTTGTTTAAGGACATATTCCCTTTGATCAGTGGCACTATTTTAGACATGATTAATCTATCCTTAGTAAATGGATATGTACCACAGGTTTTGAAAGTAGCTGTTATTAAACCTTTACTTAAGAAACCTTCTCTTGATCAAGATGAGTTAGTAAATTACAGACCTATATCTAATCTTCTTTTCTTATCTAAAATTCTTGAGAAAGTAGTTGCTAATCAACTTTGTGAACATTTACAAAGTAATGGCCTACTTGAGGAGTTTCAGTCAGGCTTCAGAGCTCATCATAGCACTGAAACAGCTCTGGTGAAGGTCACTAATGATATTCTCATGGCCTCAGATAATGGACTTGTGTCTATACTTGTCCTGTTAGATCTCAGTGCTGCGTTTGATACAGTTGATCACAATATTCTCCTACAAAGACTTGAACATACTGTAGGGATTAAGGGGAAAGCATTAGGCTGGTTTAAATCTTATCTGTCAGACAGATTCCAATTTGTTCATGTTAATAATAAATCTTCCTCAAACTCTAGGGTCACCTGTGGAGTACCACAGGGTTCAGTCCTTGGACCAATTCTCTTTACTATATATATGCTTCCGATAGGCAAAATTATCAGACAGCATGGGATTAATTTCCACTGTTATGCTGATGATACTCAGTTATATTTATCCATAAATCCTGATGAATCCAATCAATTACTTCGACTGCAGTCATGTCTTGATGACATCAAAAGCTGGATGACTTTAAATTTCCTGCATCTAAATTCTGACAAGACCGAAGTTTTAATCTTTGGGCCAGAGTCCTCAAAAAATAAACTTCTTAACCAATCACTTAATCTGGGTGGCATTAAACTGGCCTCTGGTAATAAAGTAAAAAATCTTGGTGTTATTTTTGACCAAGACATGTCATTTAAATCCCATATTAAACAGGTTTCCAGAGTTTCCTTTTTTCACCTCCGGAATATCGCCAAAATTAGAAACATTCTGTCCAGGAGTGATGCTGAAAAACTGGTCCATGCATTTGTTACTTCAAGGCTGGACTATTGTAATTCTTTACTATCAGGAATTCCACAAAATGCAGTTCAAAGCCTTCAGCTGATCCAAAATGCTGCAGCAAGAGTTCTGATGAAAATCAACAAGAGGGATCATATTTCTCCAATTTTAGCTTCCCTTCATTGGCTTCCTGTTAAATCAAGAATAGAATTTAAAATTCTTCTTCTAACGTATAAAGCCCTTCATAATCAAGCTCCATCATATATCAGAGCTCTGATTACCCCGTATGTTCCTAACAGAGCACTTCGCTCTCAGACTGCAGGTCTGCTGGTGGTTCCTAGAGTCTCTAAAAGTAGAATGGGAGGCAGATCCTTTAGCTATCAGGCTCCTCTCCTGTGGAACCAACTCCCAGTTTTGGTCCGTGAGGCAGACACCCTGTCTACTTTTAAGACTAGGCTTAAAACTTTTCTTTTTGACAAAAATTATAACTAGTGACTCATGTTACTCTCAGCTACCTTTATAGTTTTACTGCTATAGGCTTAGGTTACTGGAGTATATCAGGATCTAATTTTCTCACTATATTGAGTTCTACTGTTCTTCAATTATGCATTATGTGTTGTCATTTCTGCTTTAACTTTCTGTTCTCTCTCTTTTCTCTTCATAGTAGGTACACCTGGTCTGGCGTTCTGTTAACTGTGACATCATCCAGAGAAGACGGCTCACCCGCTACTACCATCTAATGTAGAACAGATTACTAGATCAATGTGTGCTTCTGTGCTTTTTGTTTCTCTTGTTGTGTCTCTGTTCTGTCTTCTGTAACCCCAGTCGGTCGAGGCAGATGACCGTTCATACTGAGCCCGGTTCTGCCGGAGGTTTTTTTTCCCGTTAATGGGTGGTTTTTCTTCCCACTGTCGCTTCATGCTTGCTCAGTATGAGGGATTGCAGCAAAGCCATGTACAATGCAGATGACTCTTCCTGTGGCTCTACGGTTCCCCAGGAGTGAAAGCTGCTTGTCGGGACTTTGATGCAATCAAATGGTTTCCTTATATAGGACATTTTTGACCAATCTGTATAATCTGACCCAATCTGTATAATATGATTGAACTTGACTTTGTAAAGTGCCTTGAGATGACATGTTTCATGATTTGGCGCTATATAAATAAAATTGAATTGAATTGAATTGAATTGAGGCTTTCAGACCCTCCTTCAGGGAGATGAGCATCACTTGACCTCTGCCGGATTAATCTTCGTCCCTGCAGGTCAGACTGTCCATTATTTCAGACAGTTGGTTGACGTAACAAATTATCATTAATTATCTTTACCAGATAGTTTGCTGACATATCAGACTCAGAGCCTGTGTCAGAGTAAGCACTTATCCATTTAGTTGATGCCTGTTTGGTGTCTGAGCAAATAATCATCTCACTGCGGGTGCCCCCCCCACTCCCACCCCATGATATATTTTTCACCTTTACACTCACCATAAAAAAAGATGCATCCAAGTGCATCCAAACAAAACCTTCACAGTGTATAAACATGCTTTAGTGCCAAAACCCTCAGCGCCAGAATGCTCTCCAGGCACAGCACAGTGGCAACCCAGTGCTCCCTAAAAAGGATGTGTTAAAACAGAGTTAACATTTCATTGACATGTATGTTGCAATGACAAATAAAGATGACTATATAAAGAAATGGGTAATATTGAAATTGTTGTGCTTTTATACGTATATTTTAGAGCTATTTCTCTCATGCTCTTTACTGTGCTGTATTGCGTAATAGTTAACAACCTGAAACCTCTCTGTACAAACATTTGCACTAATTACAAGAGCTTTAAAGATACTCTTGACAATTATTCCTTCAATCTTTAAACATGTTGTTTCTCAACATGACACTGAAGCTGCTGTCACATGGATCATATCTTGATAAAGACACATCTTTGAAAAGCATGTGTTACTTGGGTCTGAACCTGAACAAATTAAGGGGATTTAGTAAAATGTCACATATTTTGTCACAGGACTTGAAAAAAGCACGTTTGATGCTTTTGATGCCCGTTTACTTAGAACAACAATTCACGGTTCTGCTGTGTCATGATTGTGTACTTTTCCCATAAACTTGTCTTGTTTTCTTTAATTTTTCACATTGAAGGATCAACTGAGCATTCATGAAAGATTCATGTGCTCTACGAGTGCCAAGTTGTCAAATCATTATTAGCAGTACTTAATCACAGAAACAGATGCCTTCAATTTCCATTTCAGCTTAAAGCCTCCGGCGTCCTGCGGTGAGTGAAACGTCTGATTAGGTTACACTAATATTATGTAACGCTATTATTGGGTCATTGCTGTGAAATCTGAGTCACATTTGCAGTGATTCTGCTGCAGAGTTGCATATGTGTGGCGCTTGAGGCAGAATTTTTCAACATGCACAAAAAATGTGTAGCAGCCTGCTTGTTGATCAATTGGCTTTAAATGCATAGAAAGGTGATGTCTGAGCATTGTTTACTTTTTACACAATACTCTCCAGTGGCTCTAAAACAAAAAGGCCAATACACAAGGGTATAAGGATAGATTTGCAGGTGAGTTGAAGTCAGTCTCAGCAGCTGACATGCCAAAAAGGCAGAAACCTGTGGGTTCAAATAAAAGTCACCATTTAAACCAAACATGTTTAACACAGAAATTGGTTTAAATATTTTTTTAGAAACAGAATCGGCACTCAACTAGCTCAATGGAGCAAAAGACCACAGAGCATGCAAGGAACCTGGGTGTAGTTATGGACACAGATCTAAAGTTTGACAATCACATAAAGCCAGTTACTAAATTCAGTTAAATTCGGTTTATCTGTATAGCAGCAATTCATAAAAACTTATTGTCTTGAGGCATTTACAAAAAAATAAAAATAAAGTTAATTCAATATAATCATACAGGCAGTTTCCAAATCGAACCAGATACTTTCTAGATGATCCTAGCTATCAAGCATTTCAGTCAAGTTCGGTTCATTATTCAAATTGTTCCAAAAAAGGTTAAAAAATAAAACAACTGGACTTCTATTCTGAAGCTCAAGACGTTTCGGTTCCCATCTAAGAAGCTTGATCAATTCCCAATTTAACCTTTTTTGGATTGATCATTACCTGGATGACTGAGAATCTTCACCAACGTTTTTCAAATTAAAAAATGTTCCGTCTAAGGAAACCCAGCTGAATCGATTCAGTCACTGGCTTGCAGCATTCACACCTCCTAGATGAACATGTAGCAACAGGAGACAGTTGCTTTCGTTATGTCATAAGCTTTGCAGCAATCCCTCATACCAAGCATGCATGTAGTGACAGCGGAGAGGAAAACTGTCGTTTAACAGGAAGAAGCCTCCAGCAGAACCAGACTCAGGGTGAACGGCCATCTGCCCGACCGACTGCGGCCTAGAGAAGACAGAGCACACACACAAAATGAACACAAAAGCACTGACCAAGGAGTACTTTCTTTGTTAAAGAAAAGTAACAGGTTAATGGCATTACGAGCTCCTATGGTGACTTTGTCTTGGAGAGAAACACAGCTAAGCAGACAAGCTCTGAGCCAGTTTTCAAGTCTAGTGGATGATAGAAAGGACATACAGTTAGTCACAGTTAAAGCTTTCAATTGCTTTGTCTAAGTGAGAGACAGAGTTGGACACTGAAAGACAAGGTCAAGTGTACCATCTACAGACTAGCAGCAGTAGCTCAGCAGATGCCTCCTCCAGGTCAGTGTCACAGCTGAACAGAACACCTAGCCCAATTTTTAAAAATCTTAAGATATCAGTATAGAAAGATTCTTGTCAAAACAATAAACAAAAAAAAAACAAAAAAAACTTGTGTGTGCCTTTTTTTTGTCACGTTGGGTTCGATGTATTGTCACAGATCCTGACCAGAACCAGTAAATCCCTGCACTGTCTTCCTGTTTGTCCTGTTTCCTGTTTTGAGAATAGATTTTACAAATATGCTATTTGTCCATGATTCACTACATGGTCTTGGGCCTAAAAACATTTTCTCCATCAGGTCTTCAAAGACCTCTCAGCACCAGAACTTAACAGGGTGAAGCAGCATTTAGTTTCTATGGACAAAAAAAAAAAAAAAAAAAAACTCACTGAGAGCCTGAGATTTACAGAAACTAATGGTTCCTTTAATTACAGCAGCTTTTGATCAAAGAATCTGACTATTGAACTGTTTGAAACATTTGTTTCTTTTATGTCTCATCTGCATTTTAACATCTTTTACTTTTTATGCAGTGCTTTCATGCTCATGCTTTGTCTTGCTTTATTTTCTTTGTTTCTTTCCTTTGATCTCCCGTAAAGCACATCGTATTGCCTTGTATGGATAGTGCTTTATAAATTAATTTACCTTGCTTTGAAGTTGACAATTCCTCCTTTAATAACACGGAGCCCTCACACCAAAATTCATTCATCTTTATAATATGGCATGTTTCGTATGTTCTTGCACAATGCATAACATTGGTAATAAATAAATAAAACGGGTCTCTTAAGGATTAAGGTTAGGTTGCAGCAGCTGCTTGTCATTTATGTCAAAAAGGCTCTCGACTGAAAATGGAACCGCTCATTGCTTCAGTTGACAGGTCAGTACCTTGACTGGCAGGTCAAACGTGTGAGGATGAGATGTGAGCTGTAAAGTGCTTTGCCTTTGTTGGAGTAGATGAAATGTTACCTGTAGTCATTTTTTTTTACCCACACTCTCTGAGTACAGCATGTCTTCCAGGAATTTATTGCCAATCACCTTAAAACTGAATGAAATGCCGCCGTGGCTCTTTTCCAAGCATTACATTAGGTTCTGATGAGTTCTGTCAAACCCATGTTTGTGTGCCTTGGAAGCAAGAAAAAAGCCTTTCATAATCCTTCTAATCTGTTTTCCGCTTGTCTATGGAGGAAAAAAAAAAGTAAGGGAAATTCTGCCTCACTTCATCTTCATGTTTAACATCAACATCCACAGGGTCTTTTTAGAAATGGTAATTGGACTGTGGATAAACCTAATCTCCCACAGAAAACAAAACAAAAAAAACAACAAAACTGAATGTGTGGATAAAATATTTGAAAAGATGGTTGCAGGGTTACGGTTAAGGATTAAAGAAGCATCCCGATTTTGCCAAAAAAGAAACTAAACAAACAAACAAACATTGTATGATTATTTTAAGGTTTTGATTTTCTAAATTAATAAAATAGAGCCTTGCAAAAATCTTCTTACTCTTTTCTTGGTATTTGATGTTATGAAGCAATTCAAAATAATGCAGAATTGTGAAATGGATGGAAAAGGAAACACGTTTTACACAATGACTTTATGAATGAAAATCTGTCAAGTGTGGCATATGTTTGCATATAGCTCCTTGACACTGATATCCATAAATAAAACCCAGTGTAACCATAAGGTCTGCTGATTTGTAAAGAGAACTCATATCTGTATAATTCAATCCCAGCATAAATCCAGCTGTTTTGTGAAGACCTCAGAGGTAGGAGCAAACAGCATGAAGACCAAGGAACACAACAGATAAATCAGACAAGCTGTGGAGAAGCTTAAAGTACGGTTAGGTTATAAAACAACATCAATCTTTAGACATATTTTAGAAGACTGTTCAACATATTGCCAAGACACCCCTGTCCGGGTTCAGATATTAGCCGACAATTATAAGTAGTGTACATAGGTGGAAAACAAAGGGGTTCTGGCCCATTCTGGGAAAAACCTAGACTTGCCCCCTCCCCCAATAAATCATTATCTAAAACTATTTAAAAAAAATCTAAAAATAAAAATGCAAAGAAAGAACTAGATGAAATGTGGATTTCCTGTTTTGCATTTTTATTAATTCTTCACATGTTTGGCCTAGATTATAGACAACATTATATATTTATACCTCACCTTGTCACCATTGTTGGTACAAAGGTTTAGTGCATTGTACCGTAACACTCTACAGCAACACCCATCTTGGGAACCAGAGGGGCTTTGTCTACCAAACACAAATGAATGAGATCCTTAAAGGACAGCTAACTCCCACATCAACTTCTTTTTTTTGCAAATAAACTGTATAAATGAATGTCTTATAGTGCTGTCTACTTATCTCGATCAGTATTTTGACTATTTACGACATATTTGTCGAAATCCTGCTTTTGTGTCCAAAACCGTCTGTGTGGCGCCCTTCTCATAACGAGAGTACCTCCTTTAGGCTAATTTTTCAAATATTAGATGTGGGTGGAGTAAGGCTCTGGTAATGATCAAATAAAAATTTATTTCATTTTTATTTATATAGCGCCAATTCAAGAAACATGTAATCTCAAGGCACTTTACAAAGTCAAATTCAATCATATTATACAGATTGGTCAAAAATTTCCTATATAAGGGAACCGGTCCTGACAAGCAGCATTCACTCCTGGAAAAGACATGTTAGACATTTTATTCTTCTACTTTTTCTCATTATAGCTTTCAAAAGATTAAAACAATTAAAAGATGAAGATTGAAAAGTTTGTATAAGAGTCCGAGGGCTTTGGTATCAGACCCTTTGCCAGTGGTAGAGCCATGCTATATGAAGTAGTTACAACAAATAATGATGTAATAAGGTGCTTTTGTGCATTGATGATTTGAGGCTTCATTTACAGAAATGTGCGTTTAGATATTCTGAGATAATAGTGTGCAAATAGTCAATAAGATTAAAGTGATTGTATAGTATGATGGGCTAGTAACAGTGGGGGGATTTTTAACGTGTTGGACTGCAGTCTTCCATCAGGGGGCGATGGCCCTCACAGCTCTTGAAAATAAGCAGTTTCTAAGTTTATTTGTTTTGGATTTAATGCTTCTGATGTGTGTGATGATGGGAGAGGGGCGAACAGCGCATTGCCTGGGTGGGTGGGATCAGTGGAGATGCGTCTGACCCTTCTTTGGACTCATTCTGCATACATTGAGTCCAAATCTTGTACACGGCATCTCACAATCCCTTGCACTGTCCTTCCTCTCCTGAACTGTGCAGCTTCCATATCATACAGTCATGCTGAGACATAAAAACTCTCTAGGGTAGCTCTATAGAAGTTCTTTAGCAGTTTAGTGGGAAGTCTTCGCAGTCCAGGAGAGGTCGGACGAGATGTGAATGCCCAGGAATCTAACGCTTGGCGAAGCTTGAGGAAATGGCTAAATGTTTTAACACATTTGAGCTTTTTCTGTTGAGGTAAACAAATATTTCTATCATATTTAATCCTCTAAGCTATATATTTTCAAAACTCCTAGAGTTTTGAGAAGAGTTTGAAATGGGATGGAGGGGCTGAGCATTGTGCATGACAGAGTGTCTTGTGATGTGTGAGAGAGCTGAGACAGAGAGGAGAGACACGAGAGCGTAGTGCAAGTGACAGTTACTGTACTTGCCTTCCTACTTTCCTAAGTTTATTCGTTATTTCTTGCTATTTTCCCATTTTTTTTCCTGAATAAAGATTCATAAAAACAATATTGCAAACACAATGCTAAAACATTTAAACCAAGTCTCTTGCAGCCTTCACAGTGATCTGAATTAAACCCTGTTTGGCATAAATCAGCTTTAATACAAGTAATGTGTTCTACTTCTCTCCTACTCGGTAAGTAACCTGCCACGTGTTTGTATGTTCCTTTTTTCGCCAACTACGTCAGCGAAGATTTCAGAAAGAAAATTGACAGCTGATTATTTTTTAGTGCAGTAAAATGCCAAGTAAGTAGAGAGAGCCTGTATTATGAAAGGCGATTTGGTACAATCTGCCAAGAAAAGAGGCTGAAGTGCTTATGAAATTATCTCATCATGGTGTTACTTGGTAAAGCAACAGGGAGAGAGGGACACTCACAGGGTCCCAGAGGTACAGGTAAGTGCAACTTTGACGAGCTTGAGTTTGTTGATGTCAAAAAATATCCTCTTTTATTTAGACATTTTATTCAGTGAAGACAGCAACTGCGGCTCAGCAGGTGGAGTCGATGTCTTGCAACCGGAAGGTTGTGGGTTTGATTTCACCTCCCCGTTGTGTTGTGTCACTGTTACCCGTGGGAGAGGTACTTAATCCCAGAATGCCTACCGATCTGCATATTAGTGCATGAATGTGTGCTTGTTAGTGGGTGTGGCTGGGAGAAGGTTGACTATACTGCAAAGCACTTTGAGTATTTGGTATGACTAGAAAGGCGTTCTATAAGTACAGTCAATTTACCATTTACAGCACCATTGCTGTTGTGTTTAACTGTGTTTGGGTAAATGTTTTCTAGGAGATAGACTCATAACTTGTGTTGAGAAACACCACAATAAATCAAAGTTTCTGAGGAACCTTATTGTTCAAGTGGTGTTATTAACTGAGGTATTTTTTTTTGCAAATTTGTGATTTTTTAGAGACATATTTCCTTGTAAATATCCAACATATATTAGATCTGTGATATTTATTTAATGACCACAGATATCTATGAAAACAAGAACAATTCAGAAGTTGCAACATTTTCACTACTATTATAACTAATATTTGTCAAGGCCATTCCAACCAAGTGGACTACCAATTATTCTGTATACTTTATCGAGTACTGATAAGGTTCCATCTGTACATTTCATGGTATATTTGGTGTCCCCTCAAAAAAATTGGTCTTCAGAAATCTCTCTGTTAAGGTTTGGAAGAGTTCAAAGCGTATGAAAACTTTAGCAAATCACATATACAAATGAGCGTGGACATTGTCTATGTTGTTAGCAATACTACCAGCGGACTTATTACTTCAATTTAACTCCAAAAGGAAGCTTTGAGTAATTGTTCTTTAAATTGACTTTAAGTCTTTACATTTGAACGTGTTTTCAAGTTAATCGTGTAGTGTATTGATGTTGCTTCCCCCAGTTGCAAATGGACAAAAATAATAATATATATTTTTTAATTATTCACTGCAAGTAGTGCATAACACCCTAACTTTACTTTTAGCTGTTACAGTAACAATTCTACAACAATCCTAACAACAAAAGACTGAAACTAATTCATAAAGGAACATTTTTTTCAGATTTTAATGTGGACAAATGGAAGGACAATTGGAAAGGGTGTCCGACTGGCTGATGTTGCATTTGGTTTGGTTTTATTCGAATGTGAGTAACAAGCAGAAAAACAGAATAACAAACAGCACCAATTAGCTGTTTTAGATAATAAAATCTCTTCACACAGAGACACACACACCAACTCTTTCTGCTGAATGCTGAGCTCATGGAGAGTCTGTTTTTCACTCCGCAGACTCAGGCTGATGGGAGGGAGACCTCATCATGTTTCCAATAACCACCGCTGAAGGACTTCTCCGAATTGAGCCGGATGGCAATTTATCAGAGAGGCACCGATATCAGAGTTGAATGAAAACCCAGGCCCTGAACCAAAAACCAGCTACAGCTTTTCATGATTTTTAAGACCAAACCAAACAAGTTTATACGTTTGTGACCAAGCAGACTTCTTCATCATCATCATCACACGTTAGTATCGTTCAAACTTCTGGCAATACTTAATGCTAAACATTGGTTTTTGACGAGAGGGATTTTAGGTTCAATGCACTGCACCTAACCTAAAAGGCATTCAAGGCCCTTTATCCTGGAAGTTGGGAGGGGAGGGGGGGTCCTTTTCAGCAGACGAAACCAGAGTTATTATCTAAATCTGCACTTGTAAATAGCATGCTCAGACTGAAAGAGGAAAACCTTTTGGCCTCATGCAGAGGATTGATAATAAAACCTCTACTTTTTATTCACGCGCTGAAATGGAAAGGTATCACAATGATCACTGGGCCCCGGCTTCACTTTGTCTCTGGCACCAGGCACCTTGCATCATTTTGCTCTATTATCGGAGCTTCTGTAAAATATCTGCGTTCTGTAACCGTGGGCTAATGAGAACTCTGCATCTGAAATGATGCTGTGACATTTCTGCTCTTAAAATGTCAACTGTGACTTTATGAGACGTCACTCAAGAAAAGCCTAAAGCTTTTATATTAGTGACAATTGAGGTGAATAAAAGCATTTGATAATGGCAGCGAAAAAAAAAGAAAAGAGGCAGATGAAAGATCTCTGATTTTGATCTAGAACGCTGTCCTTCAAAATGTATTTAATTAGCTGACATTACTGAACCTGTGGAATGTTCTGAGACAACCAGCTGTCACTGCAGGAGACATTACTTTTCTCATTGCATCTTCAGCTGAAGATTGTCAAACAAACGCACATAAACACATTCTTGATTTTTCCAAACAGACATTTTTTATTTTATTTAAAACCTAATAAATAATTCACGCAAATTAAAAAGAGGTTTCTATGGAGCAGTTAGTGTTGGATTGGATTGATTTGACAAGATTTCTCTGCATATGGACTGAATCTATTTGCATTGTAAAGCCCATTGAGATAATGTTTATTTTTAAATGGTGCCATATAAACAATATGTGTGTTCTACTAAGACGCTTTCTTCTAGGCCTGGATTAGTCGATTACTTTAGTTTAGCACCACCAACAAATAAATTGGGACTTGACTTGCGGGGAAGTTATTGTATAAGCAATCCCATGCCTTGAGAACACATTTCATTCTTCTTTTCAAGGCAGGTTCAATTAAACTAAGTATTTCAAAATCTTATGATAGCATGATTTAAAACAATGTTTTGTTTCTCTCTGTTTATGATGGATATTTTAAAAATGGTAGCACATTTCTCACTTCCCAAAATGCTTCATTATTTGAGATAGAAAGCGAACTTTAATTCCAGGCTCGGACTCTTAATCGTAGTAAATGTTTAAATATATATATATATATATATATATATATATATATATTAATGTTATACCCCTGGTACTCTTCTTTTTTTTTGGAAACTGCTGAGAATCTCTTCTTAGAGATATATTTTCAACTTCTATTTATACTTCTATTTAAACACCTGAAAATATTTTTCATCCTACCAAATACAATGAACTCAAAGCGAAATTAAGAATTTTGGAACTTGTATATTTTTTGAAGACTGCATTTACTCTGCTTTCTCTCCTCTGAAACATCCGAGTTCGGCAGACACATCCAGTGCTGCTATAATTTAGTAAAATACGTGGGTGTGCTAATTACAAGCTGCCAAACAACAACCATGTTTAGTCTGTAACTAAACATGGACAACAGTTTAAATTGCCTGTTACTTTCCTGCTGCTTCCTGACAAAGCCACATAATCATCACCCTCAAGGGCGCCCACCTACTCTTCTTCCCTTGTTGTGCTTCTCTCACTTTTTATCTCCTTTTTTTATCTGCCAAGGTTGTCTCGTTCTCTTCTTGTCCAGTAATCACTTCTCTTCCAGAGATGTTGAGAAAATAAATACTTCTCATCACACCCGCGCCGCCGAGGCGTCTAAGTCAAGAGTCAAACAGGAATGGAGGAAAACGATGCTACTATCCTCTCTTTAACAACTCTGAATGAAAAAGTCATGCTAATCCTATTCTTTCATTGTTATCTGTTATTGGGTTGCTTTACTCTCTCCATGTGACTAGGGCTACAATCTATATAAAGGATGCAGGTTTAATGAATCATGCAATATAGGTTCCTCGAAACAATTTCTGGTCAAGAAATGAATGATGAATGAAGTCTTCATTGCATAAGAATAGAGATAGATCAAGATTGAAGATGATTATTTTGAACTATGTCAAGAACAGATGTGGTAAGTCACTGTCTGAATGGTTATATTTTACAAATATTTCCTAAAATGTTTTTGCCAGTTTTTGCTTAATCATCTTTGCTCATTTGTTTGAACTCCTCCACTGTTGTCCAACTCTCGATCGATACAGTCAGTATGGGTAAAGCTTCTAAACAGCAGTTTAGCTTCCTCTTTACATGTAGCTAGATCATTTTCTGTCTCTAAAAGAGGAAAAATGAAACAAATTTACAGCGCCTTTAACTTTTTCACATTGTGTCACATTGCAGCCAATAATTTATTGGCTAGGGATTCACCCTCCTTTGCTCTGCTACCCCTAAATCACATCCAGTGCCTCAGATAGTCTTTGGATGCCACCTAACTAGTAAACATGGGATGAAGTAGGGTGGGGTCATGAAACAATATCCCACATTTCAAGCATCCTCCAAAACACTGTTCAATCTATCATCGAAGAATGTCCGTTTAAATATAACGAAGCTGCTCTGACCGGATGAGACAGAATTGGACTGGCCTACTTGCAAAACGTCCACTGCACATCCTCCCATCCATCCCATCCCCCATGGGGAAACAAGATGTTGACAGTATCATGGGCTGTGGAGTGGATGGGAAAATGCTTGAAGAAAAATGTTAAAAACTGCAAATGACTTGAGGTGGGGGCGAGGGATTACCTTCCAGCAGCAAAGTGGCGCCAAGCATAAAATGATAATATTCACATGTTGGAATATCAAAGTCGGTGCTCCAGATCTAAAACTAATTGAGAATCTTTGGCAAAAATTGCTATTCACAGATGTTCCACATCTTATTTGACTGAGCTTAAGCCAATTTGCAAAAAACATTAAAAAAATAATGACATGCCAAAAGACATGCAGCTGTTATTGCATTTTGTCATTGCATGGTTTTTAAAGGTACTACCTCAGGCTGGCCATCACATCAGACTTTTCAGATATCTGTCTGTAAGAAACGTTCAGAACCGTGGGCCACTTCCTTCATCCTGTAATGGTCAATCACATAAAATGACAATAAAAAGAAGTAATGTCAGGATGCAGCGTGAGGGCTGCATGCTGAGCCTCTCTCCCTCTCTCTCGTTACTGCGCAGCCTGATGGGTTTCACCTGGCAGGCTGCAATTAACTCGCAACTGCTTCCACCTGGTTCCACCCTTATATAAACATACCTCTTTCTGCTCTCGTTGCCGGCCCGTAGTGTTCACTCCCGTTCAGTCTCAGTTTGTTTTCATCCTCTGTTGCGCCTCTGTCCAGAGATCTTCCCACGTCTGGTTGCCAGAGTTCCTGCGCCCGCGCCTATCTGCACCTCCAAGAATCCTCTCAGCTACACGGTGAAATCTACAGCAACCTCAACGGTCTTCAGCTCTGTAACTCAGCTCCACGATCTTCAACTCTGCACTCAGCTCCACGATCTTCAGCTCTGCAACCCCGCTCCACGATCTTCAGCTCAGCTACTCAGCTCCACGGTCTTCAGCTCTGCAACCCCGCTTCACGATCTTCAGCTCTGCAACCCCGCTCCACGATCTTCAGCTCAGCAACTCCGCTCCACGGTCTTCAGCTCTGTAACTCTGCTCAACGCCTTCAAGTCCTTCGCTCCCGAGTCTCCTCCGGGTCAGTCTCCCCGTGTTCCTCCTGCTAGCCAGCTTCCGCACCCTTCACCTCCGTCCATAAAGACTCTGGTTCCTCTCGTCATTCACCCATCATTCTGTACAATAAAACTCACTTCAAGATCAAGCTCTGTGTGTGCGTGCTGTGTCCGGGTTCATCCAAAGACAAATCATGACAATTACGGGCCGGCCAAAGGATGAACCCGAGCACGCACAGAGCCTAGGTGCGGAAGCTGGTAGGATCCGCCCCACCTCAGTTCCTGTCTGCGTGCTCAACTTCCTGTCCGCGTCTCAAGATCCCCGCTCTCGACTTCCTGTCTGTGTCTCCAGTTCCTGCCTGCGATCCCTAGTTCCTGTCTCCATGCTCAAGTTTCTGCCTTAGATCTTTAGTTTCCTAGTTTAGCTTTATTTTTCCGGATTTGTTTTCCAGATTCTCGTTCTTAGTTAGACATCTAGTTCTCTAGTTTCAGTTGTTGTTGTTTTGAGTTCTTTTGACCCCGAGGTTTTGAGTTACTCAACATTCTTTGGTTTTACAGTTTTCCAGTGTTCCTTTAGAGTTCTTTAGTTTGGTTTGTTGTTCTGCTTTCAGAAAATTTATATAGGTTTAACCATGGTTTTGGTTACCCTAGGATCTTTTGTACTTTAGAATTATTTAGGAGTTTTTTTTCGTTTTCTTTAGAGTAGTTGAGTTTTTGTTTGCTTTGGGTTTTATTTTCTTTCAGCTCAGTTCTATTGTTCTAGGTTTACCTTTAGTCTTGCGTTGTGCATCTAAATTCTAGTTATTTACCTTAGATTTCCTGTTTTTCCCGTGTTCTTAATTCTAGCTTTAGTTATCTAGTTTTTCATTTGTTTTAGCTGAACCTGCCCTCGTTTTCCTGTTTTTTGCTTTGTTTTATAGTTTAGTTCTAGGTTTCGGTTCCCCTCCGAGTTTTCTGGTTTGTTTGGTTTTCTCGTCTAGCCCCTGTAGTTCCTCTCGAGTCCTGTCTTAGTCCCGTAACCTCTGTCTTAGTCCCGTAACCTCTGTCTTAGTCCCGTAACCTCTGTCTTAGTCCCGTAGCCTCTGTCTTAGTCCCGTAGCCTCTGTCTTAGTCCCGTAGCCTCCGTCTTAGTCTCGTAACCTCCGTCCCTGTCTTAGTGTAGTAGTCCATTGTTTCCCTAGCCTAGTCCTCTTGTTTGGTCTTCTTCTGTGTTTAGGCGCTGCCAGAGCTCTCCGGCGCTTCTAGTCACCGGCTGAGCCCTCTGGCGCACCCGCCTGTTGCTGCCCAGCGCATGCAAGCCGCCACCAGAGCCCTCCGGCGCTCCCATGTCGCCGGCTGAGCCTCTGGTGCGATCGGCCAGTTGCTGCTCGGCGCATTCCCTGTTCCCTGGCGTGTTAGGACGCCCTCTGTTCGTGTTCCCTGGCGTGTTAGGACGCCCTCTGTTCGTGTTCCCTGGCGTGTTAGGACGCCCTCTGTTCGTGTTCCCTGGCGTGTTAGGACGCCTTCCGTTCGTGTTTTCTGGCGTGTTAGGACACCTTCGTTCTTGCTTCCCCTGACGTTCCCATACGTCAGTTCTTTCTCCAGGGGTAACCATACACCAGTTGTGCTCCAGCGTTTCTATACGCTGTAGAGCCCTAGTGTCATGGCCCGCCTGTACCTTCCTCTGGCGTTTCCACACGCCCGTCCTCTTCCCTGGCTTTTCTGTATGCTAGTTGTGTTCCACCGTTTCCGTACGTTGTTGAACCCTAGCATAGCAGTACGCCTATACTTTCCCCTTGGCGCTGTGTGCGGCCGTTCTGCCTCGGCGTTTACCTCACGCCCCGGCAATCTTACCCTTATGCCCCGGCGTTTCCCACACGCCCCGGCGATCTCTTCCCTTGCGCCCCGGCGTTTCCCACACGCCCTGGCGATCCCTACCCTAGCGCCCCGGCGTTTCCCTCACGCCCCGGCGATCTTTCCCTAGTGCCCCGGCGTTACCCTCACGCTCCGGCGAGTCTCTCCTTTGCGCCCCGGCGTTTCCCTCACGCCCCGGCGAGTTGCTTACCTTGCGCCCCGGCGTTTTCCTCACGCCCCGGCGATCTCTCCTTGCGCCCCGGCGTTTCCCTCACGCCACCGGCGAGTATCTCCTTTGCGCCCCGGCGTCTCCCTCACGCCCCGGCGAGTCTTTCCCTTGTGCCCCGGCGGTTCCCTCACGCCCCGGCGATCTCGTCCCTTGGGCCCCAGCGCTCCCCTCACCCTCCGGCGTACCTTCCCCTTGGCGTTCCCATACGCCCGTTCCTTGCTCTTGGCGTTTTCGCACGCCCGTTCCTTACCCCCGGCGTCTCTGTACGTTATTGTGCTCCAGTGTTTTCTTGCGCTGTTGAGCTCTGACGTGTCAGCCCGCCTGTCCTTTCCCCCTTGGCGTTTCATACGCCCGTTACCTTCCTTAGCGCTGCTGTTGGCCCGTTCCTTCCCTTTGGCGTTTCCGTACGCCCGTTCCTCCCCCTTGGCATTTCCGTACACCCGTTCCTTGGCGTTTCCGTACGCCCGTTCCTTGGCGTTTCCGTACGCCCGTTCCTTGGCGTTTCCGTACGCCCGTTCCTTGGCGTTTCCGTACGCCCGTTCCCTGGCGTTTCTGTACGCCCGATCCTTCCCTTTTGGCGTTGTGTACGCCCGATCCTTCCCTTTTGGCGTTGTGTACGCCCGATCCTTCCCTTTGGCGCTGTGTGTGCCGTTCCTCCCCTTTGGCGCTGTGTTGCGCCCGTTCCTTCCCTTTGGCGCTGTCAAGCGCTCGTACCTTTCCCTGATGTGCCGCGCCCTAGTTGTGCTCTGGCACATCAGTGCTCTTTAGCTCTTCGTTTCCCCCGTGTTCTCTAGCTCCTTGGGTCCCCCGTGTTCTCTAGCTCCTTGGTCCCCTAGTGTTCTCTAGCTCCTTGGTCCCCTAGTGTTCTCTAGCTCCTTGGTCCCCTAGTGTTCTCTAGCTCCTTGGTTCCCAGTGTTCTCTAGCTCCTTTGGTTCCCCTAGTGTTCTCTGGTCCCTTTGGTTCCCCTAGTGTTCTCTGGTCCCTTTGGTTCCCCTAGTGTTCTCTGGTCCCTTTGGTGCTTGCTGGCTCTTTGGTCTCTCAGTTTGACTCTTGCCCGCCTTCCTAGGCCCCCTCCACCCACCCAGCATGGAGATTCTGGGCCGTCCGGTGTCCGGCCTTGGGGGGGGGGGGGTACTGTCAAGATGCAGCGTGAGGGCTGCATGCTGAGCCTCTCTCCTTCTCTCTCGTTACTGCGCAGCCTGATGGGTTTCACCTGGCAGGCTGCAATTAACTCGCAACTGCTTCCACCTGGTTCCACCCTTATATAAACATACCTCTTTCTGCTCTCGTTGCCGGCCCGTAGTGTTCACTCCCGTTCAGTCTCAGTTTGTTTTCATCCTCTGTTGCGCCTCTGTCCAGAGATCTTCCCACGTCTGGTTGCCAGAGTTCCTGCGCCCGCGCCTATCTGCACCTCCAAGAATCCTCTCAGCTACACGGTGAAATCTACAGCAACCTCAACGGTCTTCAGCTCTGTAACTCAGCTCCACGATCTTCAACTCTGCACTCAGCTCCACGGTCTTCAGCTCTGCAACCCCGCTCCACGATCTTCAGCTCAGCTACTCAGCTCCACGGTCTTCAGCTCTGCAACCCCGCTCCACGATCTTCAGCTCTGCAACCCCGCTCCACAATCTTCAGCTCAGCTACTCAGCTCCACGGTCTTCAGCTCTGCAACCCCGCTCCACGATCTTCAGCTCAGCAACTCCGCTCCACGGTCTTCAGCTCTGTAACTCTGCTCAACGCCTTCAAGTCCTTCGCTCCCGAGTCTCCTCCGGGTCAGTCTCCCCGTGTTCCTCCTGCTAGCCAGCTTCCGCACCCTTCACCTCCGTCCATAAAGACTCTGGTTCCTCTCGTCATTCACCCATCATTCTGTACAATAAAACTCACTTCAAGATCAAGCTCTGTGTGTGCGTGCTGTGTCCGGGTTCATCCAAAGACAAATCATGACAAGTAATTGTTTAGATTTTTATTTCTCTTTTTCTTTTCTGTTTCATTCTCACCAGCACCCCCCGCGACCCCATGAGGGATTAAGCGATTCAGAAAATGGATGGATGAATATATATATATATATATATATATATATATATATATATATATATATATATATATATATATATATATATATATATATGTGCACACAAATTATTCCTACTGAAGTATGAGCACAAAAACAGGATAGCTTTACTTGTTTCACAGTTTGAACGGCTTCTAAAGCTTTTACTCACTTTGTTGGTGAGGATACACTGTATGTCTTGCTGTGAATCACCAGTAATTAGATCTGTAGACAAGATTCAGTAGAAAAAGAGTGCAATAGATTCCCTCGCAGGTTAGGAGACTCTAGGGGTCTGTGGCTGCATAGTCAGTCTGCGCTAAAGTTGATTACACATTTTAATCCTGTCTTTTGCTGAGGAGAAGTATAGAGGTCAAAAGTTAGGGTCTTCGGTTTGCTTACTGGGACAGAGTCGGCCATATCGATTTGCCTAATTAAGAGAAATGAGGCAGATGGAATCAGAAAATAGGGGATACCTTCTGCTTTATCAGCTTTCCTTGAAGCCAAAACATTTCCATGGATTTTATAGCTAACGTGTCTGTTTTTGCTATGATCTGGGGATATATAAATTCAAAATTAAACCAGCCATAAGAGAGTATCTGCCCACTTTAATATAAATATTTTTTGTAAAACCATCTTTTTCTTCTGCATTTATAAACAGAGTTTTAAAAATAAAAACTTTCAAGATAATTCCTTTCAAGCTGAGATTTGGAGAGACAGTATTGCGGTGTCTGCGTCACATGAGGCCACACATAATGCTATTTCTGCTGGAAAGCCACAACAACAAGCAGGAGATTTTTAACTGATTTTTATTCTCAGCAAGATGTGTCCTTATTCTGTACTCTTCAGACTTAGATCGTGTCCTGAAAAGGTTAACTGTTAACAGAAAATGATAAATAACACAAACAAAAAACTATTATTGTGGAATGGCAGGATTTGCCTCTCATGTTCTTTGTATTTTGATGTGCCGGTGATTCAAGAATGGGCTCAAACCATTTGAGTTGTAGGATATAATAAGCCAGTTGTAGTTCTAATAGAGGTGAAACTGCTGCTCTATGAGCTTAATGCACAGTGAAATTTTTAAATTTGGAATATATTTTGTTTACAGTTTAGGTAAAATATTAGGTAGTACACACACACACAAAGGTTATAAACCCGGAGTCTTCTTTTAACAGCAAACCTCCACACCTGAGAGGCTTGCTGTTAGGGTGACCTGGTGGTGCTTATTTGTGGTGTGCTTAAGACTGGAGCTTAAGTTTTGCAACAGGCGTCCGCAGATCAGGGCTCATCGACGTCTCTGAATCTTGTTCCCAAATGACTTCTCGGTGCATGCCTGGAAAGCAGGCGTGGACTAATGAGTCAAAAGAGTACAGGCGAGGCTAAGTGTAGAACGGGTCTTCGGCAAAGGAAGAAGAATGAGCTGTTTGCATAAAAAGGTGCAAATTACTTGCTGGGAAAGCAAAGTTTATGAGGTTCATGCAGTCAAACAAATGCACAAAAAACATGTTTAGCTTTCTGTCAGAGAAAAGTCATTTGGGAAAAAAAATACATGTTTTTTCTTTCTGGAGAATTGCTTATAGCAGCTTTGTGGTAGGTGCTATTGATTTTTTGCACATGATATCAAATTATACTCAGTATCTTCCTGTGGAGCTCTGCCATCACCATTTACCTATGCCCGAGGACACAAGGAAATTGGTGCTATTACATAGCTTTTGTTTTATCCAAATAAAACAATAAAGATAATTAAGCTTCAGTTTTGACCTCATATACACTGTCCTCACAATTTTGTAGGCAGGTACAGGTAGAAGATCATTTTGTTTCATTATATTAAAGTAAACATGTCAAATTGACAAAGAATGATTGACATCACACTACTTCATAGAAAACATTAGTGTCCTTTATAGCATATCTATATAGTCAGATGCCTGATGTTGTATCTTTCATATAAACTTTATGTTAATTTGTTTATAACTAAAAATAAATAATAACTAGTTAATTGTCAGCATTTCTCAAGATCAGAGAACAGCAACAATCTGCTTACTGCCTGTATCTGTGATGACTTGTAGGACCAGCATGAATTCAGGAGTCATTCCGGATGATGGTTTAATGAAAAGGACCAAAATAAGAGTGAAGACTCGGTGCTGTTTATCCAGGGCAAGAGATGAGAAGAGAGCAACGAAGAACAGGTGAAGTTAATCAGATGAAATTGGACTCAGGTGAAAGCAATGAAGGTAAAGCCGAGGGAGAATGATGACAGAGCAATCAGTGAGGTAACAGAAATCTAACAGAAACAAGATACAAAAAGAAACCAACACAATATACTGACCAAATAACAGCACTAAAAAGTGAAACTGAAAGGTACATTATCCATGGAAGATAAAGAAAAAGCACAAACAAGCCTAATTCCAGGAGATCGTGACAGCATCGTGCTGAATGTGAAGATACCTCCTTATCTCAAAGATCTCCATAACCCTCGATGAGTAAAATGACGAGGCAGAGACCTAAAACAGGGCAATTAATCTTAAAAGACAGTTGTTAAAAGACAAGTTAGACAATATGTGTTTATAAATCAATTTAGAATTACAAATAGAAGTAAGAAATATTGCAGGATATTTGTAATATGTCCAAATTTTCCACACAAGAGTTTGGATTTTACAGACAGTCCCTTTTCTGAGACTTTTTTCTTATAGACTGAATAAGTACTCATAACAGAAACATTGAAAGTTATAACATATTAAACCATGTGCTAATCTATGAAATGCATTTTTCTTTAAAACGTGATTTTTCGCTCTCTTTGGAAGTTAAAACCTCTCAATCCACCAATAATGAGGAGTCTCTCCACTCTGGATGCGGAGTTGCTGACACAAAGCTTCAGAGGGATACATGGCTTATGAGTGTGTGACTAATAAAAATAGAGGGATAATCCCTTTCACTGCTTGGGTCTGCAAACGACCGGATTTTGGAAAGAGGAGATGATACACTGCCTTTCATCCCAAAGACACAGGATGAGGCGAATGTAGGACAGGGCAAAGGAACAAAGAATGGAAATATTCAGTGTGACATTTAAATTTCAGGTACTTTGTGATGCTATAAAGCATCCTAAAGAGGGAGCATGGCAGGCATGGGCGGTGCTGTGTTGACGTTAAGTGCAAAATTAAAGACGCACCAACGATCAAGGCCCCCTTCCCAACGGGTTTAAACAGTACCTTGAAACGTACTCATTGCTAATTTTAGACACCGGCTCTTATGCACATGGGGTCCCATCACTGCTCTGGATGTAACCAAAAAAAAAGGATCTCACCAGCTGAAACAAACCATCTATGCTTTCCTAATTTAAAGAGAACAAAAAACAGACATCCTGTGAGCCCTTGCACAACAGAATACAGAATTTGGAGATGTTTATACATCTGCGAGACGCATACACACTTCTAAAATGGGAATAGGGTCAGGTTAAAGGGAGCCTGGGATGTTGGAAATTTTTCAGGCATCAGTTTAAGTGGCAAATAAATCTGCCAGACTATCAAACAAAAGCCCTGGTATTTTATTTAGCTGCGAGAAAGAAGAAAGTAAGTACAGCTGGACCAGGTTAGACCTGTGCACAGCAGCAACACGCTTGCCTTCACACTGAAATTAGATGAAATGGGAATAGGACATCACTCAAAAGAAATCTCCCACATTAATGAGACACGGGAGCTGCATACAAGGCTGGCTGAACTACAACTTTCATTATCTCCTGTTTTTACCAATAAATCCTATTGCCTTATCCAGGTAATGCACAACAATTCAGGTGATGTTTCTGTGATACTTGCTACAGAGGAACATATTTTGTTTAGTCTAATTTTATCAGGCATTCTAGCTGCAGCTCTTATAAGCCCTTTGCTATTTTTTGCACAGCGCTGAGACCTGTAAAGCTTTGACGACAGAATGTTAGGTTTACAACAGGATACAATCTTTAAACCTTTATTTTGCTATGATCATTCTGTAAATATTAACTTACGTATAAACCTAAAGTGAGAATTAATTCATACGGCTCACAAAGCTGTTTTCTTATAGTTTCATTTTTTTTTTACGTATTAGTTAACATTATCGATAAAATCGGTTTATGTTTAAGAAAAATTTATTAGCTAATTGAGCACCAAAGATTGGGTGCAGCTTTGGATGTGCAAACTTTTGTGTCTTTTTGTGTTTTGTGTCCTGGACCAGTATATTTCAGTTCAAGGCAGCATCCTGAGTTTGAAACCAAAAATCCTGTTTATCCAGTTTGTTGTTTTATAAAACCCTCTCACTGAGCTGCTCTGGCTCTGTTTGTAGGAACGTAAAATGCTGCCTTAAGGTGGAGGGAGTTATGTCTGTGCAGAATACCTCTGGCTCTGTGGCAGTAAGTCTGCAAGAAAGTGAGCATGCAGAGGGGTATATTAGAAACAGGGATGGATGTTCAAATATACGGATTTTACAAGAGGAAGTGAGGGAAATGCCTTTGATCAGAGTAAGCCATAGAGACGTCTAATAATTGAACAACGTCCAGATAATCTTACTGTGACAGAAACATTAAAAAATCTTCTCTCTGTTTTTCTGCATGTATGATGCACCAGGTGCTTGATACTCAACATAGGGGAACTCAGCTCTGAGAAACCCTTTGATTATGTGTTTCGTGCATGTACAGAAACAAGAGAAGCTATTCACATTTCAGCATTATTTGATGTCGGTACATATTATAAACTTAAAAGACCATCAGCACTTTGAATCATCTTGTTACTGAAAAAGTGCTATCAAAATAAACTTATCAGTACAGCTTCAAATAATGGCTTTTTAGCTGTTAAGAAGGTAAGTAGTAGGCATAGTAAACAGTAGCCGTGTGTAAACACGCCTGTTAAAAGTCCAGGTTTTTGTAATGCAAAGAAATGAGATCTAGATGAGTCATTTCTCAAGTTTTTTCCAACATTATTGTACCATGTATCCAACATACTTTAACTGAAAAACAAGCAAATCTGTTTGAGGGAAATAAACATTGTGAATTTCAGTATTCACTCTTGTTGGCACACGCCTCACCAGCCTCCAACTGCACAAAATCTGATTTTGCTTATTTGCACATTTGCTCATCAAAAATTAAAGTTTTGGAATGGTCTGCCCACAGTGCAAAACTAAGCCCTTCTTAAGAGGGCTGTGGAATAGTGATACAATATTGCTATGTAGGAGGCTACAAAGATTGTCTGAATTCTAAAATTTATTTCAAAGTTGCTGTTTGGTGTAGAGATGTGCACACCTATGAAAACAGGTTATTGTACAGCTTTTTCTTTTAGATTTTTGTTTACTTTCCTATTTCACTGTCGGGGTTAAAAGTCACATTTAAAAAGGAAAAGGTTTTGAAAAGATTTATCACATTCTCATTTTGCTAAACAAAAAATATACATCATTATAAATACAACATAAATAAAATTAAAAAATATATAAATAATGTATGTATAATTGCCCTGCGACAGACTGGCGACCTGTCCAGGGTGTACTCTGCCTCTCGCCCAGTGAACGCTGGAGATAGACACTAGCAACCCCCGCGACCCCATGAGGGATGAAGCGGGTCAGAAAATGGATGGATGGATGTTTGTATAATTGTATATGCTTAGATATTATCGTCTTAGATATTTTTAAAGAAGCAATAAATGAAATTTCATTATTTTAGATAGAACAAAAAACATAGTTTTGTCACGAACTAAATGTATCTTTTTAGATGAAATATGATTAAACGTCACACACTATCTCTTTGTGTTGTTCTCTTGTTTACATAACCGGGACGGCCGCACGTGTACGTGAACAGCTGCCACTTAGGACTTACCCATTTCCTGCCCATAAAATTCCATCGCTAGGTACAAAATGGCAGAAAGCACGGCCATTGGATCAAAACTTTCTCTTGCTAACAGCATTATAAACTCATGAGTTTCTTACCTCTTCACTAGACATATTCCTCTTAAAGGTGATGCTATTCTGCTGTGTATTTATCCTTTGCAAACAGGCTCATACGAACCGGTGTGTGAGAAGGGGAAATGTGTGCCGATTGCTGTAGCGGAGCTAGGGAGAGGCGTGGCTTGATACACATCTTGTTTTGGTCAACAGACAGTGCTAAAGCGCCACCTATGGGCATTCTCATATTCCCTGTTAGATTATGTTAGCCCTCTGCTCCTGCCAGCTCACTGCCCTCATTTCCTTTCTGCTTAATGGGTTTTTACTCATCTTACCTGTGTAATCTACTTCACCTGCTGCTCCTTCCGTCTCCTCCCCCATAAGTTCAGCCTGTTTTGTCACACTCATTGTTAGGTCCTTAGTCACACCCTGTTCTGGTCTCATCCATGCCATGCTCCTGGTTCCTGTAATCCTTGTATCTTGTCAGCCTTCTTTATATAATTAATCTGTCATTTGTCATTCAACATGTGGCTTTGCAGGTTTTGTCTGCACTTAGGTCCTGCCACAAACCCAACAAATCTGACATCAAGATGTTATCCATGTAAGAAAAATGTTTCAATGAGGCAGATGGTTTGAAATTAAATTGCCCACCAGAGGAATGTCATGTGGATATTCCACTCTTCTTTGAAATTGGTGGAACATTATTTATTTACCTCATTGGCCCCATTAACTTCAAGGGTGTTAAACTCTTCTTTATCCCAAACTTAGCATGTGTTCACCTCCCTGGATGTGGGCTATCAAAACAATAACATGCTCCGACTGCATCATCAAATGAGCATTGGTTGCGACCCGCAACATATGAATTAACACATTACATTCTCAATACACAGGATTAGATATGACATTTAACATGAAATATTTAAACATAAATTATTATTTAATTCTTATTTAACGTATATTTAAATAAATTGTAAATAAAGAAATTAACTTAAGCTGCTCAATGATGGAAGCTACACGTACATTTAACAGCTACACCTCAACCTGACTCAAATTCAGCTATTTGTTCCATTTTAATGACTTTACTATTGCAAAATAGTTACAACATAACTCCAAACATGGAGAAGCAGCATTCAGTTCTTATGCTCCATTTATCTGGAACAAACTTCCAGAAAACTGTTAAAGTGCGGAAAACCTGAGTTCTTCTAAATCAAGATTAAAAACACATTTGTTTAGGATTGCCTTTGACTGTTCTAGGTATTGTTTTATTGAAACATCATTAGTTCAACTTTTTAGTCCAACTGTTTTTAATGTTTGCTTTTAGTTTCTATTTCCCATGTTCTATTTTGTTTCTATATTTTATCCCTACTTGCTTTTATTCTGTTTTATTTTCCTATATTTTAATCATGTAAAGCACTTTGCATTGTCTCTGTACTGAAATGTGCTATACAAATAAATTTGCCTTGCCTATAATATCTTATTTAGAGTCATTTGTATTGGCTTACAGCTTACTGTCAGCTTGTGCACCAAACAGCAAGAAAGAATTTGCAACATGTGTGGGTAAATTATAAAGGTCAACTATTCTTTTGAATTTAGGCAGGTTTAAGGTTTTGCCGTCAATGTTCTATTTTAGTTTGTTATTATTACATATTTATTACAGGAGAATGATACCCAATAATGCTCAAAAACAGGACAAACATACACATTAATTACATAATTTTAACCAGATCAGATGTCAGGAAGTACGTAAATGATAACAGCTGTTGCAGCGGAAAACAGGCACGTGTTATTGACACAACTGGTAATTAAACTGTAATTTATCACAACACTGAACTGTTTCATCTGTTAGCGTTAAAACTCCTTCAGACGTATCGAAGAATGGAACGAAGAAAAAACAAACAAACTCAGAAACCAGACTCTCAGAGAAAAATGCATAATTAAAGGAATGTAACAGGAAGAAAGGAAAGGTTTGTCTTCAGCACTTATCCTGACAAAAACATGGTAGGAAGACTGGCTTCGAGTTGCAATTCTAATCATTTCTGTACTATATTTCACAAGTTTAGAGAATTTGGTTGATGTCAAGGCTTTTTTGAACATTTGCACATTTTTATCTTTAGGAACCTTTAATGTATTGATGTCTTTGAACACAAAGTAATGTAACAAATCTAATTGTTACAATGTATCTTTTAGAACATAGTGTACTTGAATCACGCATATGCAGCATCTATAGTATGAGTCTTGTTAAGAGCAATGAATTGTGCTCAGATGAAGCATCGACTTCTCAGGCAAATCCTTTGTCCCATAGACCTAAAAGTTCAGACTTTTAAACTTTCAAAGCACATACCTTGATTGTTTGCAACAGTCACATGCTTAAATCAGCTGTTTAGTTTATGTTATCTGTTGAAAAACAATAGATTAAATTTAAGACCTATAATGACCTCAAAGTTGCGGTTTATTCTACAGATTCATTTCAACAAGAAAGAACACTGTAGCCAGATTAATTAATTTTAGTAACTGATATCAAAGGGTAAAGTTAAAACTATATGGATTAATTAAACACAGAGAGACAATTTTTATTTCTGATAGATTTGATAAAAATGACAAAAAAAAAACACAAAATTCAGATTCTCAGAACTTTGATTATAAAAGACAAATAAAACAGAGTTATTTTCATACAGAAATTGTTTATTACATCAACAAAAGTAAGAAACAGTCACAAAACATTCATTTAGCAGACATACATTAAACAGCTTTGGAACGACGGTAAGTCACACACTTTAATTTCAAATGCAGCTTGCTGTTCACAGAGGGCTAAATATTAGCTTATCAAAGGAGTGGAAGAAAAAAGTGTGTTAGAAAACGGTGCATAAGCAACAGGGATAATTGCAGTATTGAGTGAAATGAAAAGCCTAGAGAGTATTGGGCATAGTCAAAACACCAGATCCAACAATGCCGTTGTGTTGATAGCCGCTGAGTGAAGCCACCAGAGTTTCCTCATCACCTCGGCAGTGCTGCAGGCAGATACCCTGTGTCACGTTGCAGTAATTCAGCAATTAAAACTATAATTGGTAATCCTGTTCAAAAACACTTTTTGTTATACTGGGTAAAATCGTCCTTTCATCCTGAAAGTAGTTAATACATTAAGTATTCACAAAAAGGAGGTTAAACAATTTGTTCTCTGTGGGAGCTTCAGGCCTATAAAAACTCTAAACAATCTCTGATTATGCTCCGGTACTAAGCTCCGGTTAGCTTAGTAGCTAGGTTAGCTTAGCAGTTAGCGGTAGCTCCGCTGCTCTTACTGTTTACTTTGAAAATGGTTGAGAGTCGCAAGAAGCTAACTGCGTTCATGTTTATGAGAAGAGGAGACAGGCCTCAGTAGAAAGAAATAAGACCTGGGTGGATTTAGGACACTTTCTTCACACCAGACCTCTCAACTTTTATCAAAAGTTAAGAGTGAGATTATGCTAATTTTGGGGCGGGGTTTGTTTGGGGGGCGTGGCTAACCAGAACCTGGAAGAGCCGGTGGAGTCAACTCCATCTCATTTTTATCCCACCAGACAATGAAGTAGACATGTATTAGTTTTGTTAAAAAGAGAAAGAGACATATTAATACTTTATTGTTCAGTTAATGGATTAAAACATAAAAAAATACACAATTGTTCAAATAATACTGAATAAAATTAAGTAGTTTTAAGTTATTGACCGAATTATTACACTGTTGCACATTCATCTATGGGATTGTTTATCATTGTAATTCTATAACCTGATTGGTGATTCAGGCTGAGTTTCATCAAGCCTTTATGGTCAACATTTTCCCCTCAGCAGCAACACTGAAGCACACAGAGGTTCACGCTGCGTCTTTACGCACGATCCAGCTGCTGATGTCTCCCTCTTTTCAGCTCAATGCACTTCTAGACTGTTACAGTTTATAACCATTATCACCTTTCACAGCGACAGGTTTCTCAGTCAGTCGCTGACCAGACGAATCTCTATTGCTCTCGTCAGTGCGCTCTGGGCGGTGGGCGGATTTTACCCCCGTTGGTGCGCTGCGTGCGACGGATAAACAGTGGGGAAAATGCATAACTAAATACTGTAAAGGGCTCCTATAAGGGGAACATGGGTACTGACAGGTCTGAGATGAAGCCCCTGATGTTACAAGTTCTTTAAAATTACCCTTAAAAGTGCGCACCTGAATTAAAGCGCGAGGCAGCATGCCCACTGAAGCGCCACTGATTCTATGTTGTTAAAAACACAAGAGCATGAAACACAGCTACTAACTCTCCTATTGACTTTAACTGGCACACATTGCTACCAATGTGAGGACATTAAACGTAGTGATTCACGTTTTGAATGGTGAACGGTGATAAAAGCACCTGCTCCAAGGGAAAGGAGGGGGGAGAGGAGCAAGCGCTGAGGCACAGAAATACGGTGCATGTAGTTAAAGAAATGCAGAATTAATAAAATTATCTGGTTAGCAGAACTGTTTTATGATCCAGCGTGCAGCCATGACCTGTTCTGAATGAACTGGTCATCTGGCAGCAGCTCTCGCCCCGCCCCCTCCTGTGTACGCGGTACAGAACCTTACCGGCTTACTTTCACCACTGTTAAGACTAAAATTATTCAGAACTCTGATCACTCTTGTGGCCATCAGGAATTACTGATGGCCACAAGCTGTGAAAGAAGCCGAAACAGCTCGGCAGAAGGCGGAGTTTTGTCGTCCGCAGCCCAGATGGGCTTTGTGATTTTTATGCGTGAGAAATTCCATGTTTGTGTGTGAAATGTCACGTGTTGCGTGTTTACGTGTTTACGAGGTGAAGTCAGTGAAATGCGTGTGTCACACGGTCAATGCGTGAGAGTTGAGAGCCCTGCTTCACACGAACCCCCTGAGGAGCGGAAGAGCAAGGTAAAACGGTCTTGCCATGCACAGTTATTCAAAAAGGGACTTGGGGAAACTTCCAGAAAAAAATTGCACACTCTAGCTTTATAGCAAAAGGATCCTTAAACAAGTAACAAGAGCATACAGTGCGTGGGGCTCAAAGTGGCACATGATTTTGCAGTGCATTCTGGGCTGTGGTAGCCATGTACCGGGGCCAACTTGGCTTTTCTTTACATTTTTTATCGGAATGCTGTGCTGTGAAAGATAGAAATGCAGAACTCATAGAAGTGCTTAAATGGATCATACTAAAGAGATAAGCGATGGACTGTACTGAGACAAGCTAGACCAGTTCAGAATGTTTCTTATCACGAAAAAATCTCTAGGATACATAGGATTGATCTATATGAGCATGATAAATGGACAGATGATTTACATGACCTGCCACCGCCAACTCAGAATCTAAGCTTGCTTTCCATCTCGTCAATGGAGTTAGTTTTCATACCACCGAATAATTAAAAAATTTTCATGGACAAAGCAGCTTTTGGAGAGTTCACAATCTCCAAATTTTTCATCTTAAAGAGAAAATTCATAATTTCAGAGGAAATATCTAGGGACTCATCGGTTAATTTATTCACAAAGGATCTCCTTTATCTTCACTTAGCTAGGCTAGCCCTGGCTGTCTTTATCACAGCTCCTTGTGAAACAGCATAACATGCTTTGAGAAACACGCATGCCCAATATTACTTTTAAATGATCTGAGTCATTATGAAAGATCACAGATAACCTCCAAGGAGGGAGGACAATTTATGATGTAATGTCCAAATTGAGCTCCCATGCTGTGGAGGAAATAGAGGCTCTCCTTTACTCCTACTGTTTTTGTTAGCCTCAGCTGGCTAGGCTAGCACTAGCAACGTGCTAAAGAGTCCATTCGGCATCTATTTGTTAGTTCAGAGATTCCTGCCCGTTGGCTTTGATTCCATGCTGGCGACTTTATAACCTCAATCCATCGTTGTTTTTCCCAAAGTGATCGTGTGATCGACTGTGACAGTTAATCACACAGCACATTTTTAACATGTTTTTAACTTTTCAAAACCAGAAAACAAACACAGTGTTGCATTTGACGGCTATCTAAACAAACAGATGCCGGTTTTCCGATGCCCTGAAATCCCCTGATGCAGTGCGGTTGTGACATCACCCTTTCAAGCCCCATTGTAAATGAACATATTCCTCAGTAGGCTGCCATTAAGACCCTTTTTTAAGGTCTTGTGTACTCCTTTAAATTTATGAGAAACTAGATTTGTGGTTTTGATTAGCCTTAAGCCATAGTGATAAAAAATAATTATTATTTTAGTTAAATAGTTGAATTGTTGAGATGTGTCTATACATAATAGGATTATTAACAAAAGATGTAATTGTGTCTGCTGCAGCTTTTGTTTTGGGCATTTGGCATGCTCAGTCCCTGACAAATTCTATCTGAACTAGCATATTTCAATACAAAATACGTTTTTTAATACAATAAACACATTTCCTACAAGCATGACAGTCACAGAATTATTTCAGACAGACCGGTGTTATCATACTGAGGTTTGAGTAGCTTTGAGACAAACAAACAACAATTAATGCTCCCTGAGGGTGTGATTAATGCACATGCTGGCATTAATCTAAAAGTGTGAAAAAGACAAATTACATCTGTATCTTTAATAAAGCTGTTAAGCTTGCTAAAAGTGTTAGAACTAGCTTAAAAATATCTTCAGAGCTCAAGAATGCTTCTGAGATTCAAATCTGATGAATGATCTCACATACACATACCTTGAAAATAAATGGTGTTGGGCATGCACAGAGATATGATGCAAAGCTTTGGTTTAATACTCTGATTGTTAAAACAAAGGTACAATGAATAATGGAGTTTTGGTTTATTCAATTATTACTTTTAAGGTTCTGCACTTATGAAAGTGAAGAAAATTTATGCTTTATTTAAATGCAAATTTGATCCTATCAATCTGAATGTAGGCCCATTAGCTGCATTTGTAAAGCATATATTATGGCAGGCTTTTACTTTCTTAATTCCCAACTGAGGGAAATTATTTTGAACCCTAGTTAAGGGAGTCCCACTCAGCGTTAATTGGTTTGGACTGTCTTTCATCTGTTGTTATCTTTGTTTATCAGCAAGAAAAAAATGTTGTTCAGAAAGTACAAAGTCAATACTTTTTTTTCATTTAAGTGTTTATATTTTTTAATCTCTAGTAGAAATTCGAAAGCATTCTCTGCATTTAAAATGTATCTCTTTATTGATTTTTTTTAATACAGTTGAAACTAGAGATTTACGCCATATACAAAGACAGCTATTCTTTTTCTCACTGCCTTGCATTAAATCAGACTAAAGAATAATGAGCTTTTTTTAGAGAACTAATCTTGCTTTCCTACCATTCATAAGTTTGCACTCACAAAGATGACTATGCCTTTAAGACATTTTTGAATTCCCAAATGATTATGTCATAGCTTTGTGATTGTTTGGCACGTTAACTCACAACATTTGAGAATATGGACCTTCACGACTGAAATTCTTTCCAGAGTTTCCAGAGTCCTAAAGGTGCCATCTTCATTTGTTCAAGCCTTGGTAATCAGAATCAGAATCAGAATAAGAAATACTTTTTGGATCAAAACTTTCTCTTGCTAACGTGCAAGAGAAATGCAAAAGTGCTTTAGAAATAAACTTGCCATGCCTTGCCCTTCCTTACGTTTAGGACGGATGTAGATTCCTTTTCCATTACGTCCACTGAGTACTGCTAGACTTTACTCTAATCAGCTGTTAGTGGTTTTCCATTAATCATGCTTACTTGGTACCAGCTGTTTTTTTTAGTGCCTACGAGGGCTGGCGCTCTGAGCGAGCTGAGTTGAGCTGAAAAATTGACGTCAGAAGTAGACTTAAGTTTATGAATGAATGAACGAATGAATGAATAAGAATATATAAATATATTTGAATATGAAGAAAATAGATCTTTAAAACAATCCATTGTTACTCATTTAACAAATTAGCAAATAGCAGACATTTTTGTGATCCTGAACAGACCAAAAACGGAAGGAAAAATCTGACGGAGTAGTTGCCTAGTGATTAGAAGGCTTCAAATACCTGATTTGAACCTCGCAGACTGCCACTATGGGTCCCCAAACAACACTCTTAACCCTAGATTGCTGTACATTCCATTACATTTTGTTGTAACGTACAACTGCAGTGACAAATAAAGATTTCTATGTTTCACTAAGAAAAAAGGCTGTTTGTCTTTTTACAAAGGTAAACATCTAGTTTCAACTATAGATCCTGTTTTGGCCACAGAGAATATTTAGGCAGTAGAATGCTGTAATCTTTTCCAAACATCCACTTATGAATGTCACAATTATATACAGCAATTATCAAAGAACACACTTTCTGAAGCCAGAAGAGAAGGTCCGTGGTCAGAGAGCGAATAATCACTGGTCCAGACAGTCAACAGAACTACAACAGCAGCTGGAGAAGCACAGTCCACGAACCTATTGTCAACCAGAGTCTGTGCATCAAATCCAGAAAACAAGTACATCTCTTGTTTTGAACTAATATTTTCCCTTCAGCATCTTTTCTGGCAGACAAACTGTTAACAGACACTTGGGCAAAAAAAAAAAAAGAGAAAATAATGAAGGTAATGATAGGGTGGCTGCAGCTCAACCCTGCTTTTGATACAAACATTGCCTCCTTTATTATCTAAAGCTATGGTATTGATTTGATGGTTATGATGCTAAAACTAAAAGGCTGTCAAGTGTGAAGCAGAGGAAGTACTTTGGAAATAGTAGATAGTGAAACAGTAGAACTGGCAGATTCCTTTAAGCAGTTTTTTATACAGAACAATGCATCAAGGAAAAAAAAAAATATATATGTCTTTTTTCTGTAAATATAATGATTTCTATAATAATCCTAGTTCCTCTTTAAAGTTAAAGGACCCACAATGACGGCTGCACAGTCGCACAGTTGGTTGTACTGTTGCCTTGCAGCAAGAAGGTCTGGGGTTTGAACCCCTGATTTGACCTTGAGTTTTTCTGCATGGAGTTTGCATGTCCTATCTGTGCAGGTGTGGGTTCTCTCCAGGCACTCCGATTTCCTCCCACAGTCCAAAAAGAACTGTTAGACTGTTAGATTAAATGGTCTCTCTAAATTGCCCTTAGGTGTGAGTGTGTATGATTGTCTGTCCTGTGTTGCCCTGTGATGGACTGGTGACCTGTCCAGGTTGTACCCCACCTGTGTCCCAATGACCCCTGGAGATAGACACCAGCTACCCTGCGGGGATAAACGGGTATAGATGATGGCTGGATGGAACCACAGCGACACCTAGTGGTGGTGTAAGGTTGTATTGGAATAAAGTTTTTAATATAATGAACATTGTACACTCATTATATATATATATATATATATATATATATATATATATATATATATAACTTTATTAAGACCTACATATTGGTGAAACATCGGTATGATGTTTATCAACCATGCCTTCAATCTGCTTTTCTCCACTGAAAGTCTTTAAAAATCAATCTATCAATCATCCAACCAAACTATAAGTCTATTATATTAGCAAGTGATGCAGAAAATAGTGAGAGGTAATGGAAGAAACTGAAAGTCTTACTTAGGTACACATAATCAAGAGTTAACCAGCACCGTCGTAATGTAACTTTCATATATTTACTTGGAGCACAATTTCTTTCATGCTATTCAGATCTATAGTGCATCTGAAGTTGGTTTTTCAGCATGTTGTTTGTAGGGTGACCAGATCCAAAAAAAAAAATAAATTAAAAAAAGACAAAAAGGATACTTATTTGGGACAATGTGGGACACATTACTAACACTATGATGACACCATGTATTTCAGTTTAACACACATCACACATTACATTAATCTCTGATTTGCCTGTTAGTGCACAACAATTAATTAGTATGAGTTTACAGAAAACATTTAACTTTTTTGAAGTTTATAAAATGGATTAACTTTTAAACATTTTTTATGAAGTTATCTCTGGTGTGACAGAAAAAAAAAACACTTTACACGCTTAAAAAGATTAACACTTTTTAAAAGTTTATCAGAAAAACGTCATCCGCCTGTTACTTTCCTGCAGTTGGTCCCACCAGCAAAACAAAACGTGATACTGTCATTCATTTGGCTCAGACACTAAGAAAAAAAATTATATTGCATCTAACTGTAATGGGTAAAAATCAGAGATGACTCAAGTCGTGTGACTTAGAATCAAGACAGACTTGAGGCACAAATTTATTGGCTCTAGACTTGACTTCAGGATATCATTCAGGGCTTTAGACCCAATTTGGACATTCAAGGTAGACACCTTATCTAGTGAAACAAAACGTATCTGGAAAACTGTGTTCTTCACATCTGCTTGACCCACTTCACATATATGTTATTAAAATAAAGCTTCAACTCTATACAGATTACATGATCGGTAGGCAAAACATCCAACTTGCTACCCGTGTCTGAACCTTACAACCATGTCCCCAGGTTGCTATGAACTAAACAACATTAAGCACACAACATAATCTCTGTTATTTATTGCTTTTTTCTCATTTAATGATTACATGATTTCCTTTAGTTTTGAACAGCAGCAGTAAATCAGCTTATTTCTAGGAAATGATTTTCTGTTCACATGAATACCAACGGACTGTAATACAGTATGTTTACTCTCAGGGAAACAATCTCTAATACAACTGTCAGGGCAGTGAAAAGGATTTCACATTGTCAAAAAAAACATTTATTCCAGGGACATCAGTGTAATAGGAAATCTAATCCAAAAGAGACACAATTATTTTTCATTTTTATTTGATTTTATTTGTGTCTGCCTCTTTGATTAGAAATGTGTTGACAGCAGAGTAATTTTATATTTTAAACCAGGGGTTTCTTTTAGGGAAATATTTTTACTATTTTGAAAAAGACAATAATTTTACCTTGTTGTATAAAACCTCTGATTTGTTCAAACCTGCAATGTAAGGCACAGAGTATTAATAAAATGCCATTTTTTAATAGCTGAGGAATAAACACAATAAGTAGAGCTATAATAGAAAAAGGTTATACTCCAAAAAACGTTCTAGGAAATGTAAAAACTAAATAAATCAAATGTAATCAAATCTTTCTGTGTGTTGTTTCTTTCCTCACAGCCATGCAGAAATTTGATCATAGCTTTAGTCTGGTATTTCAGGTGTAAGGGCTCACTTGTGGGCCAAATTACTGGCTTGCTGCCACCCGTGTCTGCACAAAGTCTGGATCTCCCTCTTCATTAAAGCACTTTGCTGTGGGCTGTATTCAACATATAATCATGAACTTTTGTGAGGGACAAGAAAAACTGTAAAACATTTCACTCTATATTTTGCAAACTGCTCTGAGGTGAAGGTAAACTAAATTAATTAAGTCTGGATTAAAAAACATGTTGTAAATAACTGTTCTCCCCACAAGGTGGAGATCTTGCGCAAGCTTATTCACATCGTCAGCGCAGCACTTTGCTAAAACTTAAACCCGCACTCTCAGCCACAGAATATACGTCACACTTTGCCCATCAGGGCAATGCATTATTCTGCTGAAACACCGAGTCACGGTAAGCTGACATATGTATTTAAGGATATTCACTTTGTGAACTATATAATAAAAACTAATTGTGCCTTTACAAGAAAATCTGACAAGGTACACCTCAAGTAAAATCTAATTGGGAACTAATATTTCATGTAAATTTTATATTTGTATGTGTTCAAAACATTCCACTCATACATTACATAGATCCTTCACACACACTGAGTGATGTACTCCAAACATTTATTTCTCCTAAATGTATTGATTCTAGCTTACAGACAATGATAAGCCACAATGCAGTCATTTTCTATAAATGACCGCATTGGTCCATCATTGCATGGAGGTGATCAGGCCGGGATCTGCTGAGGACCTGCTAGAGCGCCCTTATCTGCATCGCTGGGTCTGGTGTCTCTCATCTTCCTTTTGATTATATTCTATAGATTCTCCAAGAGTTTTAGATCAGATAACTTTGCCAAGGACGGAGATGTTCATTAAAGCTGTTATTTCTACTTTTAGCAGTATGGTCAGGAGCCCAGTGCTGACAGCAAACTAATGTAACTTCAAATTGTTGTTTATTTACTGTTTTGCAGCACTGCCCAAGGACAACACACATTTCTCCTATGGGAATCTAATAAAGATACTTTGACTTGACTTTGAAATTAGCATCTCCATAAAGCGTGTTGCAAAGGCACAGAGTCCTTGCCCTGGATACAGCATGCAAATCTACCACAAACTCTTTAAAAGACTTTGTTCCAAGGCTTTGATCGTCCTTATAACTGCTGCGTCTTTTTCTACCAAACGTTTTCCCTCCACTCAACTTTTCTTTAATGTGTTGGATAAAGCACTACTTGAAAAGTCAGGGGGTTATTTTTGGCAAATAACTTTTTCATCTAATTCATGTATCTGATTTACTGTTTACTCCTTCCCCTGAGATGCTTTCCGGACATCTGGCTATAGCACAGACTAATATGTTAGCAGCAGTGTTGGGCAGTAACACATTACTGTAACGCAGTTACTTTTGTCAGTAAATAATATTGTAACATTTATTTCTTTAAAAAAATTAAATCGTTACTAGTGCCTATATGGTCCATTTGTCCGTTACTTGCTAAGGTAATACATTTCAGCTAGCAGCTTTGTGCTTGGTCTTGCTCAAAAAGCTGCGGTCTCGGTTTCTGTAATGATGCATTTAGGGTATGTGAGCTTTTTACATATCATTTAAGAATGTGACTCTGGTGGTCATGGCAGAACAAAGTGGGAGCATAACTAGTTTCTCGGTATGGAAATATGCTCACTATTTCACAATATTTGAGTGCAAAGATAAGAACATTCTAGTCCAGTGCACCCTATGTCTTTCTGAATCAAAGGTCCTTTCTACTATGACAAACAGCAACACAAATTTGTCCAAGCACCCCCTGAAGCTGCATGCCACAAAGCTGGTTGAGGCTAGCTAGCCAACGGTGGACACAAACGAAATGAAGCAAGCCCTGCCACTGAAACAACAGCAATTAGATTTTAACAAGACTGTTAGGTGGGGACAGAATAACAAGGCCCCGTGCGTTTTAGTGTTAAAAACATGCAGCCAGTTTCAACTGTGGGATCACCCGCTTTCAGGCAGCTAATTGGTTTGATAGCATGTCCAAACAGCACACGGCAAATGAGACAAAAAAACATTTTTCTGACTGCTTGGTTAAGGAATATTCAAAAATGGAAACCGAGCTTAAAACAACACTGGAAGGGATAAATTACATTTCTACCATAGCAGATATTTGGTCCGTCCACTATCGGAGCTACCTGGGGATAACGATTCACTGGATCAACACCACTACCTATAAATGCCAGAAAGCTGCACTGGCTTGTAAACGGATCACGGGTAGACACACGCACGATGCAATCGCTGCTGAGATTGACCACATTCATTCATAGTTTGGACTGTCAACGAAAGTTACAGCTACAGTCACTGACAGCGGCTCTAACATTGTACAAGAATTTTAAGTGTAGCAATCTGATGATGATGATGATGATGATGATGATGATGATGATGATGATGATGATGATGACGATGATGATGAAAAGCGTCTCACACACTCAACTTGATTTCATGCCCTGATGTGGACAAGTGGCTGCTTTCCCATCCTGGTACTAAAGGCTTCTACAGAAACGCCACGGCCAACTGCACAGCTCTGTGGACTAAGGCAAGCAGATCAACCATGGACTCTGAGATAATAGGTGAGATTGTCGGCCGAAAGCTGCTAGTACCATGTTCTACAAGATGGAACTCATTCTATGATGCTGTTAAAAAGAGTTGCTGAAACACCCTACAACTGACTTGAATGCCATCTCTAATCGTTTAGAGCTAAAATGTATCAGTTAAAGGGAACCTCAGTTTCTGAAGGAATACTGTGCTATCATGAAGCCACTCACAGTTGCTCTGGATATCCTGCAAGGAGAAGAGAACTGCTACTTTGGCACCCTCTTGCCCACGCTAGAAGTATTGATGTCAAAGACACTGGAGGTGAAAGAAGGTCCTATCATTGCAACTGGGTTACCATCAAGTGAGCGTAAAAGCGAAATTTAGTCAGTTAATTAAAATTTTGCCTTTTCCATCGTCTATTACAATTCCTCAAAATGTGCAGACTAGTGACTGTGGCCATAACATATTTTTTTTTGTGTTAAAAATCCTCTCTTTTTCCTGGTCTTATGTAATAACTGCTGCGTGATATTTTTAACATAAATACTAACAAAGCCAATTTATAAACAATTTCAACATTCCCAAAAGTCTCATTTGTAACTCAAAGAGCCTGGGAACAGTGATGAGAGGGATCTAAAAATGTTTGGTCATAAATATTTTAGAAGATTATTACTTCACTAGATTAAAAAAAAAAAGACACCGAGCTGGATGAACCTCTTATTTCCTGTGAAATCAAACTTCCAAACTGAAAGCATAAAAACAACAAAAGAAATAGAAAATGCATAATTCCTATTTATTTTCAGTTATTGTCCTCTGATTCTGATGCAGTGGAAAAAAAAAAGTCAACCGCACTAACAAACACCATACAAGGTTTGCATCTGAACAAAGAAAATAAACAACAGGAAAGAGCACTTGAGATGTTTAAGCAATGATCAGTACTGTACCCCACAAAACTACATAATGTACAGTACCGGCACCAGCACCCCTGGTAAAGATGATTAAAAATAAAAACATTAAGAAAGTATCTTTTATTAAGACACACTTTGGGAAAAATAGAACCTTTAATTTTGAATGCATTTATCAAGTGGAGAAAACTTCCCACTTGGATCCCCATGTTAAGAAATAATTGTTTTTAACAATGTCAACAGTGTAACAGTTCTTGGTACCCCCCCGCTGTAAATACTTAGCAATGAGCCTTTTCCGTATTGTCCGGAGTCACAAATCCTCTCTATGCTCTTTTCTTTTCAATGCACCGACTGGTTTTCTACAGTGTTTTAGTCTGGGCACTGAGATGGCAATAGAGTAAGGTTGGTTTTGGGTCTGATGTTGTTGTTTAAAAGAGAAAATTGGGAATAGAGAAAACAGAACAGACTGAAAAAAATTATTGATAAAAATGAAATAAATCATAATAAAATAATTGATAAATAATAAAGCTATCTACATAATACCTGAAGGGACTTCAACTTTACTACACAACTGTAATGATCTGAGTGGGGATGAACCCGGTATTCAACCAGACACGGTATCGATGCTTTTAACGGTGTTTATTGAAGGGAAGGTGAGGAGAGGGAATCAGACGGGCAAACAGACATGATCAAAACAAATGGTAAGGCAGACATCCAGGCAACGACTTGACAGGTAAACAGGCGAACAGAACTGGACAGAAACAGACAGGACAGGTTACCAGACAGGATCAAGGTGCTGGGAGCTCTTACCAGGACAGAACCGCAAACAGAGGAAGCACACATGGATGAATAGGTGACGAACCGACAGGTAGCAGAGGACTGAGTGAGGGAGGTTTAAATAAGCGGACAGACAGGTGAGCAGAGTTAACCAATTAATCAAAGGTATGTGGAAGCAATTGTGGGAGCTGACAGGAACTGGAGAATAAACCTAAGACCGAAGATAACAATGAAACTAAACAAAGCACAGAGCTAAAATCAGAACTAGAACAGAGACCAGATAACTAAAACAATAAACAGGCTAAACAGGACTCCAAAACAAGACAGAAACTAAAACAGAAATAAACCCTACAGCAGGAAAGCTAACTTAACCAAAATAATAACATTAACCAGACCAGAACCTTACACACAACAAAATGTTTTTGCAGGATATGTCCCTTTAAAAAAAAAAAAAGCATTTATTTCCGTGTGGAAATAAACTCCAAATAAGAGTGTTTTTTCCAAAGCTTGTCACTGTGCCTTTGTTCTCATGTAATACATTTTTATTAAAATACTTTTTGCACATATCAGGGGTGCCACTAAATGTGCCTTAACCACACGTTCCCTACAACTCTAGAGAGTTTAATGCACACAGGTTAAGTGGCAACCCCTCAAAATCCCAAAACATTTTCCAGTTTGAAACCTGAACTCAAGGTTTTTTCGTGAATCCATCATAATGCCTACAGGTAGAATTTCCTTGTTGTGTCAGAGATTCATAGAAACACAATGAGCACAGACTACACTGCTGTGTAACTCTCAGTCCATCTTCGTCTCATCTCCGTAAGCAATCTGATATCCCTCCTCGATGCGTTTAGCTCCAACCACTAATGTGATACGATGACAGATAGAATGAGACAAAGAGACATTTCCACAGGGGTTTGCTCATAATAAAGAAGGTCTCTGAATAAACCACGATGTGACAAGAGAACAAGACATGATTCATGCATTATCTGTTTTCATCAAGCAGCACTTTCATCAATATAATTTACCCATTTTCATTTTTTTTCCTGCCCTTTTGTGTTTATTCCTCGGCATTGCTTTTTAATCCCATTATCTAAGCTAGCGAGGTTTATTCATTTAAATACAATTGTCAAACCCTGATCCTTTTATAACTGGATTCTGGAAAATCTTATTCCAAATGACAACAAATCTGTAAACAACTGAAGCGCTGGCTGCTACAAGGTTTTTTAATCATGACTGTGGTCTTTTTTATTATAAATGAACCCGATGAGGTGTGCGCATGTGGTCTTTTGTTGTTGTTTGTTTATCAAGAGAATCATCTCTCTGGCTTCACGTCACCCAGTATGTTCTTACTGCTTGAACATTCTCACATTTTGTTCCAAATGAAGGACATAATTGTGAGGTGCAAGGAAAAGGGTTGTGTTTATACTCAGCTCTCCTGGCTCAAATTCTTGTACAACTGCATCCTTCTACCATTACAAGTTTTTTTTTTTTTTTTTAGATATGTGATGGACTGGCAACCCGTCCTGTGTGTTTTACCCAAATAGTGGATTTAAACATTAGATGGATGGATAAAGTATTTTGGGTTATGTCTTTAGCTTTATAGATCTTGAAACTGTGTTTTGGACACTTTTCCGGCTCAAGCTTGGACAGATTGGATGGAAACCAGTTGCGAACCTTAGTTTTCAAGTCATATTATATATCATATCTTGATCAAAAACATTATTCTGTATCTCTGAAAAGGAAACATACGGCTGTTTAGGGTTGTTGTCCTGCTGAAAGGTGAACCCATGCAGCAGTCTCAAGTCTGTAACAGGCACTAAAAGATTTTCTTCCAGGAATGTCCCATATTAAAATCAGCTCCTTTTCCCAGTTATTCTGACCAGCTTTTGGCTTTTGGCAAACTGTAAACATGACTTTTTTTTTTATGTATTTCTTTAAAAAAAATAAAAAGGCTTTCTTCTTGATGCTTTTCCATAAAAGTGAGATTTATGGAGTGCATCATCAGTAAAATGAGAATTTATTTAAAAGTGTGCATTATAGAGCTTCTAAAGTGGAATTGCATAGGTTTCTTGCTGATTTAAAGTTGTCAAAGGCCATTCACTTAATAGCTGATTTCAAAGCAAACAGCAGAATATGCAAAAACATTGGAATTGCATTTTGAAACAAAATATGTTTGAGGTAAAAAGGAGATATTTTCCATTAAGGCTCATTTGAACTCATTCATTTCTTGTTTGCTAAGACTTATTACAGACTAATCCATGACATGAATCATTAGCTACTCGGGGAGGACCAAATTTATGCTGTGGTAAAATCTTTGACATGTGACCTTTCGTAAAGGCTCCAACTGTCACTCGAACATAAAATATTAAGTGTTGCGACATAAAAAAGAGCCGAACCGCAGGCTTTGAAGGCTAATCCAGGTTGTGTGTGTGAAATAGAATAGGGTTTTTAAGTCCTAATAAGTTCTTAATTGAGTGGAAACACTGTGAGGCCAAGCACACAAACACACAGAGGTCAATGGCGGCTTCCCATCGTGGTTGAATTATTTCCCCACTAAAATCCTTTTTCTGGGCACCCTCATGCGTGTGTGCAACACGTTCTGGGGTTGCAGTTCCTCCAGATTTCAGTTAAAAAGTCAAGCAAACTGTGAAATCATTGTTACAAAAAGTGAAACAGATGGGGATAATATGAGTTGTGATTATCTGAGGAAACCATCCATGCACATCTGAAAGTTGACTAATGGATTTGTAATTGATCATTAAGCTACTTTATCTTCATCTTACGCAGGGTGGTGTGAAGGCGGAAGGTGCCTTAAATTATTGCTTAATTAGGTTGCACAGAGAGAGGCGTGGGGGGGAGGGGGTATCATTAATCAAACCAGTTCTTTGATGATTATAATAGGCTTGACAGAAAAAAAAGTAGACTGTTTCAGAAGAGGAACAAAACTCTCCTGTTTTATAGTTGAGTCAATTTGTTATTTAAAAAATAAGAAACAACTTCATGTAATCTTTTAGATTTACTTCATATTCATATTATCACCTCTTTTTTTTGTTTTTACTTTGTAAAAATATTTAGCTTTTCTGCTTTTTAGTCGCAGCACCGGTTGCTTTTTTTATTTATGTATTGCACCGACTGTCAATTTAGGTAAGTTTAGCTGAGTAGTTGTTTTTCCTTTTTCTTTTTCCTAACTCCTGAATGAAACATATCTGCCTTACTAGAATTGCATGTCTTTTTTGTGCTACTCATTTTGAAGAGTGGGTAATTGAAATTGGGCTCTGTGTCACACCATGTTTATACCTGAGGGGAACAGGATTACTAGTTAGGAATTCCTTTCTACTGTAGCATTTGGAGGCCTTTTCTTCCCTTGTGAAATCAGGACTGTTGGTTTCCAGTTTATGGTAAATAGTTGTTTTTATACGTTTAGCACACAGGTATTAGGCTTGACATCTAGATAGTGGTGCAGACTGTGAGAATTAACACTGAACACAAAAAGATTGAAATTCAAATACATACATTTGAACTGTTTTTAGATCACTATTGTGTCACTTTAAAATGACTATACTGCTCTTGATTGAGTTTTAATATCAGTATGGTTACAATGATTACTTTTGTGATTCATAGACTGCAGCTCTGCCTTTAATGCCATGCTACCAGACATGCTGGTCCTGAGGCTCCACAAACATGGATTATCCACTCCACTCCACTCTGCTCCTGGGTCAGTGACTTCCTCACCAACAGGCCCCATGTGGTGAGGATTGGGAAACACACATCTGCCCCACTGATCCTCAACACTGGCACACCGTATTGTTGTGTCCTCAGCCCCACTCTCTTCACCCTCTTCACCAATGATTGCTCTGCTATCCACCCCACAAACATGGTTGTGAAGTTTGTGGACGACACCACTGTGGTGAGTCTCATTTCCAACAATGATAAGACCCACTACAGAGACGAGGTCCACAACTTGACAGTGGTGGTGCTCCAGCTATAACTTCTTCGTGAACACCAGCAAGACAAACGAGGTCACAGTGGACTATAGGAGATCCAGGACGACTGAGCATGCTCCTCCCTGGATTCAGTCGGAGGTGGTGGAGTGTGTGGAGAGCACAAAGTTTCTAGGGTATTCATATCTCCTGTGATCTCTCCTGGACTGTGAACACCTCCCACCTGGTGAAGAAGGCTCAACAACAACTCCTCTTTCAAAGGAAATAGAAACAGACTGGACTTTCCACTAAGCTATTAAAAAACCTTTACAGAGCTACAATAGAAAGCATTTTGTGTCTCAGTGTGACAGTAGGGTACAGGAGCTGCAGAGTACAGGATAAGAAGCATTTAGCACAGGTGGTGAGGACAGCACAGGGGGTTGTTGGATGCCATCTACAGGACCTGGACACAGTCTATACTGCACAAGTCCATAAAAGGGCCAGGCATATTGCCACAGATCCCACCCATCCAGGCAACACACTTATTGTCCCAATTCCATCAAGGAAACGATTCAGGAACATTAAATCAAAAACTAATAGACTTGAAAATGTGTATGTACACACTTCAGTCTCCCTGGGACTGTTTGTTGTGACATCCATGCAAATTGCACAATTCTGCAACTTAATTTATTGCACAGTATTGTAGACTACTGTCTAAGTTTTTATTTAAAATTGAGTCCATTTGCTGCCAAGGACTATATGCACGCTTAAACCCCTCAGGGAGTGTTTTTAGCCAGTGCAAGCAATTTTCTTTCTTTAAAGAAAATTAAAAGATTATATGTTGTCTGCATGTAATACGTAATAATGTGTGTCTTAAGCCAGTGTCTGCCTTATCAAAAAATCTGCCTTATCAAAAATCTCATTATGGTAACACATAATGACAATAAAGCTTTTTGAGTCTTGATTTATTTATTTTTGAGACAGTTCTAATCTGTAAAGTATTCCAAAGTGTTTTCACAAGTATAACAACTTTGGAATTTCATGTGGAGATATCTGTACCAACCCTATAGGATGTCTCCTAATACACATTAGGTTATCTTCTATGGGTGTCTAATCCCCAATGGACCAAAATGACGAAGGAGACGGCAGAAAGTTATGGAGTTCCTACGTCGGCAAGACTTTAAAAGCCAGACATCCCCATGACCCATCAGAAACCAAAGAAGAATGAGACCAAGTGAGATGTTTGAAGTTCCACCCTCATCAAGACAAACAATCAAATTTTCCAGTCTGATCAACTCTCAGAATGTGACTGTTGAAATTCCTTTTGTTGTTTTTGTAAGCATCACCTAAGACTGACTGCCTACGTCATTCCTGATACATTTACTTTTTAGTTTGATTGAAGATAAATTTATGCATTCTCCTGGTCTTTGATGTGTTCTTAAAGTCAAAGTGCTGAGAAACTGATTTGAGTCCTTGTCTATTTTATTGTTTAATAATTGATCATTCAATGAAAAGAAATCTAATCAAGTGTATAATTAGATCATTTTATTTACAGACTAATGTAACATAGAGCACTCTGGTCAACTTAAAAGTAAAGCATAAATTAAAAAGCGTTTAGGTTATATTTATTTATCTTAACATTTTTGGCAGTAGTGGCCTTTATTTGACAGTAAGCTGACAAGAAATGCGGTTGAGAGACGCAGGAAGACATGTGGCCAAGGTCCACAGGCTGGAAGTTTAACTCAGGATTAAGGCCTCCAAACATAGGCTACGTGGTCCATCCCTGTGCCACCGCCATACCCAAGGTACATTTATTTTGACAGGAATTGTTTTGGTTTCCTTGATTGTGGCAACTGTGATTTCATTAGGACGTATATTTTTTTCTTAATATTTAAGTGATAATTTTTTACTGCTGAATACATTTTCTTTATGTAAAGATTGGACTTCATTCTCTTAATCTTCACTCGGCAATGATGTTGTGCTGCCTCCTGGCAGCCTTCGGCGGCCATCAGTACAGAGCTCATTTAATACCTTCTCATTTTTTTGGGTCCTGTCAATTTCCATCAGAATTTTCTTATCTACCACTAAACACAAAATGTGTCCACCTCCATGCTGGGCCATGGTGTTGATTTGAAGGCTTCCATTGCAGTTCGGTATCTATTAATTTACTCTGTATCTGTTATCTATCTATCTATCTATCTATCTATCTATCTATCTATCTATCTATCTATCTATCTATCTATCTATCTATCTATCTATCTAATAATAAAATTATTATTATTATTATTATTATTATTATTATTATTATTATTATTATTATTATTATTAGCTGTAGCAGTAGTAGTAGTACATGCAAAGAAATTGCCTGTGCATGACTGAACGATTTGCCACCAGCTACCTTGAATCATAAACACAAACACAATGCAGAGTCATGCAACACTGTCATGCAGTCCTCACTATTGACGGTTGACAGCTTTAATCCATTACTAAGTGTACATCTCACTGCTGCCCTGTACATCACATCCTGCCTATCAAGTTCTTCTTTGTTTCTGCTGTTCATTCAGACACAGCGCTGGCATTTATTCTCATAATTAACAATCCCACTCACAAAAAGAGGCCTAGGGGAAATATTTCAGCCGTTCAGAAATTTTATGAAAACATTTTTGTTTGTATGTGTGTGAAAAGTGAAACCACATATATATCTGTTAAACTGCTCGGGTTTCAGAAAGAAAATGTGAGTGTTATGTGACCCTAATGATACAATGAAGACATTAAAATGGCTTTTTGCAAAATGTGTACAAAGCTCTGGTGGCGTTGACTTTATTTATTCAAAGTAAAATATAGGCAACTAAAAAATTAGAAGTGACAGCAGCAAGACACCTACAGTATGTAAATGGAATGACAGATACATTTAGGATTTTTTTTTAAATCAATCAATATAATGTTCAGATATGTTGAACTTTATCTTCCTTTTCCAGCTGGGCTATCACAAAGGCAAATTCACACTAACCTTAATGGTGACAGTAAATCAAAGGAATAAGCCAGAATACTGGCGTTCCAATAAAAGGTGGTAAGTGGTGAATCTCTTACCTACAGAAAACACTTTGCGTCTTCATCTTTATAAAACAGAGATCTGCTTTGCAACCAATAGCTAGTTTGACCTCAGCCAAGGCAAAAGTGGAGATCTTCAATGTTAAAAATGAATTAAATAGCATTCTGTCAAACATGCTAAAACAATGTTTTTCACTGCTACACTCTGACCAGCCATACTTGACTTATTACACATTTCAAATAGGAAACCTCAATGTTAAAATCAGCCAGATGCAAATATGGCAGCTGCTTAAATGTTTGTTAAAAAGCATTTAAATGAATCATGATGACAGTGTTGTTTTAATTTAAGATGGTAGAGATCAGCTTTTGTCTAGATCCCGCTCTGGCTAGCTGGTAGCTCTAAGAATTACCCCTAATTCATCCATACATGCATACACTCACACCTATTTATACCACACAATTTAGAGATACCAATTCACCTAAATCATGTTTTTGGGCTGTGGGAGAAGCCAGAAAACCTGGAGAGAACCCATGCATACACACGGAGAGCATGCAAACTTCATGCAGAAAGACCCCAGGCCAGGATTTGAACCCAGGACCATCTTGCTGCAAGGTGACAGTGCTCCCAACTGTGCAGTGAAAATGCTAAAAGAATTTTCACTTTAATGAATTCAGAACAATCTGAAATATCCCTTTTAACCAATGCTGTACATCTTAAACAACGGCAGGAATCTGCCAGATTTGATCCAATACCAGGTTAATGTGACGTTACTTACAATCTCACCATCCTGTATGAATAACCATAATAATAACACATTTTATTTGTATAGCACACTTTAAAGTCTTGCGACTTCTCAAGGTGCTTCACAATTCTAGAATAAACAAGGTTTTAAACAATCCAGAATAACAAATCCTAAAATAATTGTGATTAAAAATATGACTAAAATAATAGTAATTAAAGTATGGGCAATATCTGCAATTAAGAACAAGCAAATCATAGGGGAAGTCTTATTTGCTGAAGGCAGCATGAAACAAAAGAGTCTTCGGGCTGCTTTTGAAAGTGGTAATGGAGTCTGCCATCCTGACTGATTCAGACAGCTGATTCCACAGCCGAGTCATCAGGGAGGAGAAGGCACGGTCACCCATTGATAGTCTAGTACGGGGGACAGTGAGGAGATTCTGGGTGTCAGATCGGAGTGACCAAGATGCAGACTGAGAAGGAAGGCCTTGGAGGTAGGTTGGGCCAGTGTGGTTGACAGTCTTGTAGACCAGCAGGAGTAACTTAAGATTACCCGTTGGTTGACAGAGAGCCAGTGGAGGGAATGGAGGACTGTGGTCATGTGAATGGATTTCTGGTTTTTGGTGAGGGTGTGGGTAGCACTGTTCTGGACATACATCTGGATGGATTTGGAGGGGAGACCTGCCAGTAGGGAGTTACAGTAGTCAAGGCGAGATGTGATGAAGGCGTGGTGAGTTTAGCAATGTTCCTCAGATGATACCAAGAGGTCTGGCGAACTGATTTTATATTGGCAGTAAAGGAGAGGGAGGAATCAAACTTGACACCAAGACTGGTGACAAGTGAGGAGAGAGGGATGGAGTCATTGTTGATGGTGAAGTGGGTGATGCCAGCTTGTATGAGGCTTTGTCTCTGTTCAGGCCTTGTAATAAAATGTGTCATGGATGATTTAGTTACATGGAAATTAAATATAAGCGTTTATACTTGGTATTTAATTTCATCCTGAGGGATTCAATAGGATTTGATCCAAACTGAAGCAGATTAAAGTGTCCCAGACCATCCTAGAAGTTGACTTCAAACAAACTGTTCATGAGACCTTTCTAGTCATTAAAAAGCAACAATATTTAGAGCTGTCCAGAAGGAATGAAAGTATTTGTGACTCGAATAGGATACTAAAAAATTACTTTTGAATGTACATCCAGATTTAATTCCAGATCAGAGAAATTAATCTCAGTGTCTGACGACATCTAGAATCTGTGCTTATAAGCAATACAACAGATCACTGACTTTCCAGAGCCAATAATATGAGATTGCCACTCATGATATGGTGCCAATCACTTTACTGTGCCTTGCAAAAAGATTAATTGCCCTTGAAATCTTTCACATTTTGCAACTTTACCACCACAAACCTTATGGAGATCTAATGTGATAGAATAACAAAACATATATTTGTGACGTTTGAGGAAAGATATGAGCTCCATGGTTTTGACTTGGTTTTCTAATGAATAAAAACATTTGGTATAAGTTCGTATTCAGATCCCTTTACTATAAAAAACCAAAACAAAATCTAATGCAGCCAACAGACTTGAAGTCTCCTAATTAGACAATAGTTGCATTGTGTGTTACTTCAACTCAGCATGAATCCAGGTGTTTGGTGAAGGTCTCAGAGGTTGGTTAGATAACATTTGTGGAAAAACAGCGTAGTAAAGACCAAGGAACACAGCAAACAGATCAGGTATAAAGAGACAGAGAAGTTTTAACAGCACAGTTAGGTAATAAAACAACATTACAAACATTCAACATCTTACAGAGCACAATTCAGTCAAAATGGAAAACATACTTGTGCTCTTCATATATATAAAACAATGGCAATAAGTTTAATTTAAAATTCTGCTATAAGACCTTTACTGAACAAGCAAACGTAGAAGAAGGTGATCTAAGTCAGATGAGACCAAAACTGAAAGTTTTGGTTTAAATAATCTAAACAACAATCTCACTGAGTTTAAGCTCTTTTCCAAAGAACAATGGGTAACAGTCTTTGTCTCTAAATACAAATGCATGGCACTCATTTCATGTTTCTATTTGTTAAACAATTTGATTACCATCTATTAGTCTTGTTCCACATCCTTCCAAATTACACGCTGCCCTGTGTTGGTTTATTGCAAAACTCCAAACAAAACACATTGAAGTTTATGGTTTTAACAAGACAAAATGGGGAAATAGCTCATGGGTGTGAAAACCCTTTAACGCCACTGTAAATGCAAGCAATAAATACAATTTACTCTCAGTTTATTCCTGACTGGAAACAGAGAATAACCTTAGATCCTGATAGTTAAATAATGATTAGTTGCCGTTGAGCTATGACATATACTTTGGAAAATTTCTTATCCCAGACAAAGACAGGACTTGAAAAACCATTATGGGTACCTGAAGGCCTTATAATTATATATAATCTGTCATTCTGGACAGATGTCATGTCTGAATAATGAATGGTGTTATCGTCTCACCCCTGGCGTGATACCGGCGTCATTCCCAACATGAAAATAAATGCCTGTTATGCTTTTCTCACATAATAGCTGCAGACTAAAGGAGTCAAGACCAGTTGTTGGAATCTTAGTTACAGATTCATATCACATACAAAGTTAAAACCAGTTTATCAGTTTAGTATTTTAATAAAGAAAAAGAAAACTAAAACTATTGATTTGTGTTATGACTTTCACATTTCTATGTTTGCGCTCTGAAAAAATCTCGATGACAGTACAGTTCTGCAGCTGCAATAAAAAAATGTCAATCCATTTGCAGAGGCTATGAAGTGCTTTATTAATTTTTTTGTCCCCTTTCCTGTTGATATGCAAAAGTGATTTAAATGTGTAAAAGTGATATTGTCATGTTCTTGAAATTAAATACTATACCATAATGTCCTTGCACTTAGCTGCTTGAATGTAATGTTTTTTTTTATTTTTTTATTTGTCATGGCTTGGAGTTCAATCTTTCATTTGGTACAGTGAGTCTAAAAGGTAACACACCATTCACGAAGATCCCTACACAGAGAACATGTGAGAATTGCAAAAAAACATTACAAACAAGTATTAGAAAGCTCCTAGTCCATAAAAAAAGAGAAAAAAACTGAATCTGGGAAGGAAAAAAAGCAGCTAATCCATGAACAACCACTGCTGAGACGGCAGGCTGAGCCTTAGGTATTTCATGCACTTCACAACTTCAAATTAAGAAGCAATTATATTCTCTCCTGGGTCATTACTAAACCTTCTAAGGTAATAGAGCTGCACCTTTAGATTTAATTGCAGGGATTACAACTGAAAAGGCACAATTTCTTTAACCAGCACCGTCAGAAACAAAAACCTTCACAGGAAGAAAGGAAACTTTAACACCTCATTTACTAGCGCGCAGAAAGCCCCGAGTGAAAAGAAAATATTCAAAATCTCTTTGTGATAGTGCTTGCCCTTTAATCTTTTGATCCCGCTCTCCGTCTTTTGTTTCCCCTTTCAAATTAGGCAACACCCTTCCAATTGTCACTTGCAAAGCTCCCAACATTAGCACGCTGTGAAAACCTGGCTGTTTTGTGGCCCAAAACAGCTGCTACTTTACAGTTTTCAGATTTTAAACTGCACTTTTCTGCCTACAGCTACCCGTAGCGTTCCTAATCTAACTTTTAAAAACACCACCTTGATACCTGATGCCACCAGAGCGCAGGCACAAGCAATAAAATCTCTAATAGCCAATCGCCGCTTGGTTGAAGCAGCCAGTTAAAGCAAAAAGGAGGCAAGGATAAGGAAGAAAAGAGGTGAGAGTTGAAGAGTACAGGGCAGAGGACCATCCTCTTTCCATTAAGCGGCATTTGCCCCGACCTTGTTAAAGGAGAAACATTCTCTCATGTCACCACAGTGTCTGCAGGGGGTGGAGAGTCAACCTTACCCAATTATTAGCCTTTTCTGTTATTATAGCCTGTCAAGTACACTTTCTTGCAACTAGCGCTTGTATATGATTCATATTTCTTTCCAAATCATTTCCATTCACTGGGAACTATTACAAAACATGACTGGAGGAGTGATGACAAAGGTGGGAATCTTTTAGGCCAGAGCCAAACAAAGTTCACTGCCGTTAATCTTTAATGTGTGAGTCACTTTGCAGCCGGGGGTTCAAAATACTGTCAATTAGAACCGACAAGAAATAAAAGCAACGATGTGACAAAAGTTATCTCGCAGCATGGAAACTGATTTATTTTTGTTGTCGGTGATGAAAGGCCGAAGAAACCTTTATTGCACCGCATGATCGTTAAACATGTAATAAGTAACGTGTTCTGAGGTGCTCAAAAGGGTAGGTGTCAGTGTAATGTAGGATTTCGGAGCCATGCATGGGTCAGCATGTTCCAGGACCCTTAAATCACCTGAGTGTTGGTGTAATTACAGCTCTCCAGGACGCCACTCAACCCTCTAATACCCAGGGGGCTCTGAAGCGGCGCCACTTATTGCGCAACTATTCAGAGAGGGAAACACTGAGAAAGGAGGGGGAGGGGTGTTGGGATGGCCTGGGGGAAATTCAAGGTTAATCCCTCAAATGTCGTCTGACAAGCAATATTGCTGAGTGAGCACGCATGCAAATAGGTGTGGTGATTGGAGTTCTCTCTTTTTTCCCTTCCCTTGTCCCTTGTTCCCAAATACATCTTGTTTACACTTTTGTCGGGACCTGACCAAGAGCTTGACCAGAAATGTATGTAAATATGTTTTACCATTTACAAATTGCCCAATTGTCATCATAATTTATTCTGCAAAGGAGTCAGGCCTCATGTTGACGTGTTGTTGTGCTCACATTACATGCATATTTATTTATTTAAATGTTAGACATGATTTTGTTATATTATTTCCCCTTCACTTTCTTGATTCACTTTTCTTCCTTTTTGTTTACGTGTTTATTTTCTTACCCAGTGCTTACACATTACTCAGGGGCACAGCATACATTCGTAAATAGATTGATGATCAGCTGAATAATCCATAATGATTATCCAATAATTTTAGTTGCTTTCATTCTCTGTATTTCTAGATTTTTGAGCTTGACTGTTTCTTTGTTTTTACTCTCTGTTTTGGAAATAACTAAAGATCCCACTATAATGTTCAGTGAGAGTCCATACATCCATTATTGGTACCTGCTTGACCCCTGCAGGGTCACTGGCAAGTCTGACAGAAGACATTGTGGACAGGTCACCAGTCGATCACCGTGCAACACAAAGGGACACAGGAAAAAGCAACCACGCATGCACGCACTCATACCCTAAGGGCAATTTGGAGAGACCAATTAGCAGTCATGTTTTTGCACTGTGGGAGGAAGCCAGAGTATCCAGTGGGAACCCATGCATGCGCAGGGAAAACATGCAAACCACGCAGAAAGTCCCATGGATGGGATTCAAACCAAAAACCTTCTTCCTGCAAGGTAACAACATTACCAAGTGCACCGCTGTGTGGCCTGGCTGTGAGAGTTAATTTTATTATGAAGACAGATGATCCAATTTAGTAACGTATAAATAGAACTGGACTTAAAGTCTTACTCCTGGGAAGGAGAGAGAAAAGCAATTCAATAGGTTTTCGAAGGCACACATTTCTTCTTTTTTGTTTTACTATAGCTATTTTGCTGTGTTTTGCTTTATCGGTTAATGAATGACTGGAACATTTCTTACTACCTCAATAAATTGAGTTGGATGAATCCATCTAATATCTCAGCTCTACTATTTGTGAAGCATCAGGAGCAAACCTGTGTCATCTCAGCGGCATTCGGAGTGAGGGAAAAACGTTCTAACATCATGACTCAGTCACTTTGAGAACCATAACTGTGTCACATCTACACAAATCATCTGTTTTCTTTTGTTTAAGTTCATGCTGGCCGATTTTGAGCATTGGAGTTAATGCAGAAGAGATCTGCAAAAAAATCTGCTATGGAGACGGAAATCTTTCGGAGTACATTTTTTATACTCTGTGGTGGTGTCAGGCATCTTCTAAGGTGTAGTTTGTTGGATCAGCGGCTTATCCACATCTGAGAGGAAGTGGATCGACGAGCTCATCAAGAAGGTTCAGCTCTGCTCTAGGATGCCCCCCCCCCAACCCAGTGGAGGTGGTGGGAGACAGAAGAACACTGGCAAAAATAGCATCCCTGTTGGACAGTGTCTCCCACCCCATGCATGACGCTGCAGACTTCTGCATCCTAAATGCACATAGGAGTGTTATCACAGACTGTTCCTCCCAGCAGCCATTAGACTTTATAACATCACTGCTCCCAACAACATCAATTAGCTTGTTTCAGTGTTTTTACTCTTATAAATAGTTTGTTGGTGTTCTGTACATAAATATACATATATGTTTACACATTCTTTCAAAGTGCCCCTACTCAGTTGCTTACCGACCATAAGGTGCACTGGATTATAAGACAGGCTAAATATTGTTCCCAAGTGTGTAATAACACTCCAGCCCTTCACAGTGTAGTTGGACTACACTGTCCTATTTCTAACATAAGGCCAAAATAAATATAACTTTCATATTTAATTAACTTACTTGGTTTATTGTAGTTACAGGTACTGTGGTCGCGGGCTGCCTAAAGGCTCCCACATATTCGGGTGTACTGTGCGCATACTGTGAGCTTGGTGAGCTCCACGCTGACTCTCCGCAGATGTTTTACCCTTCGTAGTTGAGTTTCTTGTGGCAAATTCCTACAATTCCCATATTTTCTGCCAGTGGGACGAAGCTGCGAAACAAATGGTAAAATGTGTGATTAGCTAGCTGAGCACCTAGAGCTGTTTCTTTTCCAGCAGACTCCCACCGCACACCTGTCAGTGAGAACAGAGAGGGACTGTGATGCCACGCGTCCTTGTGACCGCCTGCTTGGAGCAGCTCAGTGTATCAAGCTCGTGTCACATATAAGTTCGATGCAAAGACTTCTCTCCTCCGAGAAGTTTATAGTGTGACAAGTACCTGTATGCGCAGAGTCCGCCTCGAGTACACCTCAACCACGCACGGACCTCCTTGGAGTGAAGTAACACCCGAGTATGTGGGAGCCTTTATGAATGCACTTCTAGTTTCAGCATTACAGTCAGGCAGTCTTGTAGACAGCTCAGGGTGCCTGATCAGGTAGTGACACAGTATACCGTAGTGCTCCGAATATCCATTGAGTAGAGCGGCTATTTTTCTTACCAAAGTCATACTTACACATTTTAACAGATTTTTGGTTTTATTTGCATTTAACTTTGCTGCGGGTACACCTGAATTTCCCTACTGGGGGACAAAAAAGCTTATTCCTATTCTGTTCTGTTCTATAACCATCAATTTTTTCTTCATTTTGATAAGTAACCTGTTTTCTCTTGTACATAAAATTTGTCTCAAAACAACACTTTTGTGGTGCTGCTCTGGCAGCAGTGTCTTTCTTCTGCATGTACTTTAAGGTGCGTTCACATTGAACGCGAATGGCGCTACAAAGTTGGCACGTTTGCTTGCTGACATTATCGTCACCCGTTCGTACAGCAGACGACAAGCCAGAAACACAGTAGTACAATGACACTATCTAGTGACGCTTTCACTTAACTGCCATTCCAGCCTCCTCACTCACTCTTCTTCAGAATTGTATCGCTAATAATAATCGGTTGAGTCCCACAACTGAGGCTGACCGCAGACCACCACTATCAGCTTTTCTTCCATATTGAATGAAAACAGCTTCGTCTCTGCCGCAGTCCTTCACTACAAATCACAGCCACATCCAGTTCCTGATTGGTAGTTGCAGCGCGATAAGACACAAAACTTTTTCAACTCCAACAACTGTCACTTCGCATCCCTCTCAGGTGTCGTGTTGCTCTGGTTTTGCTTTAATCGCCCATTTGACACGTTTTGCATCACTAGAATTGCCTGTGGCCTCGCTTAGCGTTGTTTTGCATCACATCGCTCCTGTGTTTCTCCTGTGCAAAGTCAATCTGTCTTTCTATCTTTTTCTCTGTACATGTGACCAATCTATGGCAACTTTGTCAATCACGGAAACATCTATGCCAGCTTTGCACATGGTGCACTCTGACCCCATTTTGCCCAACCAGGGCAGAATCAGAAATGTTTTTTTTTTCTGCGGTTCATCTATAAAACTACACTTGCATTCTGACAATTTGAAAAAAGCAGCAGCAGCGCGGCACCAGCACTTCCCCTCTGTTCCAACAGCAATGATGAACCCTGCACGCTAAAAGCTGTTATGAGGGAAATGTTCTGAACTCAATGCCTGTTGTCTTATAATTTTCATAAATCTGCATGCTTTTATTAGAGCAGGAAGATTGTCTTGCAATGTCCTTTCAGTGTAACTGTTTATACTGAAACGGCAAGTTCTAAATCACGATTTCACGCAAGCAAACCGTTAAAAAACGTATCAACTTATAAACCAGTCAGTAAAATAATCATATTTTATTGCCTTAAATTGAAGGACAATAAGTGATCTGATGAAGATGTGCTTGCCTTGGAAGTAAAAGAGTCATTGGACAGAGATAGTTTTATTTCCAATCCAACAGAGTGTGGATTATATCAGCCTCAGAGAGACAGCAGGGCGTTGTAAAGGAACTTGTCTTGAGACAAGATTACAGATTACATTAGCACCCACCAGAACAATTTCCCTTTTTTATACATGTTTTAATAATTAGAAATGTCATTTTCTTCTTTTATACAAACACTGATACAAATGTTCTTTGAATTTTAACTTATCATGACATCAACTTACTTTAGTGCCCGGGCAAGGCCGTCATGGTGGGAGGATGTTAACGTCAGGTCAGATAAATGCTGGAAAGTACGCTATAATCTCAGCAGCTAAATCTTACAACGGTTTTTCCTTGCATTTATACTTACAAGCTCTGCAGGGAACAAATTGCTTTTGTAAATAATACATCAACACAGAGTGTTTTTTTTTTTATTTCAGCAAGGATAATGTCAAGGCAATGTCACTAAAACGTCTACATGCCTATTGTAAAATACCAGGTTTATGTAATGAAAAAAAATGAGACACATTTAACACATTTATTCCATTCAATTCAACTAAAAGGTAAGCAAACAACCCGCCTGCCTACCTGTCTGTCAATAATGCTGCGGGTTTGTTGTGCTCTTCTCCTGAATGATACCTCTAGTAATGAATTATTAGTACGGGCTTTCACTAAACATGTGTTTATACACATTTGAACATTATTCCAGCTTTTCAAAGATTTTTAATTCCTCCAAATTTTAAATTGTGATATAAATGATGTATGTCGCATTATAGGTAGAGCATTTCTGGAATTGATTTATCATGATCTCATACTTTGATATAGAAACCGTGGCATTTTTGTAGACTCAGGGTATGTCAGCATTATCAACAGGCGTCTGATTGCAGTGTGTGATATAAGTATAATTGTATTTACATCCTTTTATGATTTTTCTCCTTTACTTTTTTCTTTATCAACGTTTTTCTTCCTTTGGTTCAAGGTCTTGGAAAAAAACCTGTTTAGGATTATAATCTTTATCTTCCAACCAAATATTTTGTTTCATATATCAGTTAAAACCATCTATACACGTGACCCATTTTAAAGAAAAAGCTGTCACATTTAAGGCAGCACAATATGTTTTTTTTCCCACTCTGACTCACTAGGAATTACACGTTCATGGATGACAAATAACCGTCAAATCTACATATGAGGAAATATGCCCTAATTAATTGATTCCTTTGCTTCACTCATTTTCCATCCCTTTCACCCTTCACTTGTCTCAGGTTTGACAGGGTTCACGGTGGTTTGTCAGGGTAATTACCTGTAGACATGGCACAGAACAAAGCAACCAGGGAGGGTCCCTAAATACGCCGTCTAGACTTGGTGTCTCGCTCCCTCCCTGCGTGTCCCTCCATTTATTGTGAGGCCTGTCGTGTGACCTGATGAGGAGTCGACCTCTAGCTTTAAAGAGGACCCAGAGCACCAATTGTCTCCAGCTCATTACTTGTCATTTATCCTTTAATCTTACCATGAAAACTCTGTTTTTTCCCCCCAAAAAGGGTATTTTTTTGTTAACTACCACCTCAAAAGTTAAAGCATGTATATCCAAGGCTTCCGACTCTGAGACAAACAACAGGGCATTAGGAGGTTGTGGGGGTTTGAAGGGGGGGTTAGAGAGACAGTTAGTCTCACCCTCTCTAATTGCCCTCCTTTGAAGTGGTGAAGCTTGTGCTTGTAATCAGCTTAATTGATTGTAACAAGGCAGTAGGACCAAAGAGCAAGATAGAGACAGAGCACTGCGGGCTGGTTTTAGAGAACCACTTGAGTTGGGGTTGAGTACTAATTCACCATAATGGCAGCAATTACTCCAAACACAAACAATGTTACAGACTTCTTCAAACTCTGAGGCGAACTGCAAGATACGCTCACTGTAAAACACAGTCACAAGGAAACAAAAAAATCGAATAAGATTAAACTGATGTTGTTCATTCATTGGTAGTAAATTGAGGAGCAAAAATAAATTTATCATGTAGATCCACCGGGCTACGATCAAATAAAAAAAAAAACTTGCTTGTGCAAATTCTCAGTTATCCTGGTCATCGCAACAGCAAACAGGCGTAAATCAGAGGCAACCGGACTTTTGCTCAGTTCTTTCTGAAAACGTTTCGACACCTTTCCAGGAGTCTTTATCAGTTCTGGTGGCTCGCACTTGAGCAACCTGCAGTTGGTTCACTGCTGTTTTTAAGGACATGGAGGCCCATCCTCTATTCTAAGTCAGATGAAAATCAGTGACCCACCCGTCACGGTCCTGGGTCGTTAGAAACTATTGCTTGGTGTGAGTGGAGGACTTGGTCGCCTGAACCATGATGAGACTGCTGATCTCTTTTGAATGTGTTGGAGGACCGAGCTGTAAACACTGGGGAGTTGGAAGTGCAAGTGGCCTGCTGAATCTTGCCCTGAGCTGTAGGACCTCCTGTGTTGTGCCATGCGTTTATGTAGCTGTTCTTTAGTTTCTCCGATGTAGGAGTCTGAGTCTGGACCGCATACACAACGCCGCTCAGCTGTGGTTTGGGTGTTCTGTCTTTGGGATGAACCCGTTTGTGTCTGAGAGTGTTATTAGGTTTGAAATGTACTGGTATTTCGTGTTTGGAGAAAATTCTACTGAATTTCTCATGAAACTCCTGACACGTATGGAAGGTTTTTGCGTCGCTTTGTTTTCTCCTCTGTGTTCAAAATAAAAAAAGAAAACTCTTTCTACTATGAATGCAGAATGTTCATTTCCCAAAAATATCTGCAAGTCATTCCCACATTTGATCAAATACCAAACAACTCTTGCACCTAATGTACAACCTGGAATGTTCTTGTTACTAACCCATTTTCTCAGTTTTGTTATAGTTTCCCCCTTGTGGTGCTTTATGTCTCTCCTCACTTTAGTTTGCTCATCTGGAGTTGATCATCCCACTTCCTGACTATTACATCTAGCAATTATCTATAAATCAGCAGGCAGCCCATCTTAAAAAAGCTTTGTGAACACAAAAAGGAAATAACAACAAAGTAAAATTATGGAACTATTTAATAAAGTTCTTGAGATTTAAAAAAAGTTGTTTTACTTTTAATCTAATCTCTAACATTTCAACACAGTGAATTGTTTTCCAAATTTGTACAATTTTAAGCATTATAAATTTTAATTGAACAATAACTGATTGATGTTTTTGCTTTGCAAATTTAAGTGTGAGAAAATGGTTGATTTTACTCCAACTTGTTCACTGGTCAAAAATGTTATACTTTTTCACATATTTTCCACATCAATATTTTACAACAGCTTTGAATTTGTTCTGAGACCAATGTAAATGTCAGAGGAAACTAAAATAAGTATTTCATGCTGGATATTCTGTCATGTTGAAATACTAATGTTACATAATTCTAAAGATGAGGAAATAAAGGTAATTCTGTGGGACGTAAATTTTATAAAATATGTGATATGAAATATATGAAAAGGAGATACACAATAGTGTGAATGGGGGATGAGCATACAATCTAAAAGGTTTGTTCTAAGCAGACACCGCACATGCTGACATGCATCTACACTGCTGAACAAATCTGCAGAGGTTAGCCCAAACATATCATTATAATGTATATTGTAGATGGTGAATCCCTCTCTAATCTGCCTTTGTCATCTAATATATTAGTATAATGCAGTTTTTAATCAAAGCAGAATTGTCACTCGATTATTGACACACTGCGGTGGTAAGCTAAGTTGTAGCCACAGCTGCTCTGACAGAAGCCGTGCAATCGGCACCATCAGGCCCTCCGACCACCACCAGCAGGCAAACCAAGTATCTTGCCCATGGACACAATGATAAACTCCTGATTCCTGCACCACTGTCGACCCTTGACAGAGGTGCTGGAACTGTTTTGTTTAATCATATTTTCAAGCATTAGTGTCACTGAAGAAACTTTCCTTAAGTTCAGCTAATTTTTCTTCATCACTGCGCGTCACCACTACCCATCCAATGTGTGTTAATGAGAAAATTTGCATTATACCCCCAACTAAAGCTGCACAATGTATCCCGAATATATTATTGTAAGAAAAGTGTGCATATTATTGATATTGCAAAGCATTGTTGGGATGTGACATATTCAAAGAGTCATGAGTTCACTCTTTGAATATGAATAAAATGTCCAGGCTGTTGATTGGAGCCTTACTGGAGCACATGTCCGCACCTAACAGAGGGGATAGTGGCCATGATGCTGATAGTCCCTGAGAATGATGGAAGCATGTATGAAAAATAGACGATATCATCGTCATATGGTTTTAAATGGAAACGTGAATAAATTTAATTTATACAGCACTCCTATAGCCATACTGACCAGTCCAAGGTTACATTATAGCCACATTGAACCCCACTCAACCTTATCTCTACGACTTCTGAATTCAAAGAAACAAACCAACCAGACACTCAAAATTGTGAAATTTAAAGTTTTTTTTGGCTGTGATAGATTTGACTTAATCTGTAAACTGTCATAATCTCTACAAACCATTAAAGTCCCATATTTAAGTTAATGACACTTCAGCAGAGAATGCATAAACACTTATCTCTGTCTTCTTTCGATTTATTTATCTTTTTGATGTAAGCATATGGACTGAATCATAGTTACTGCCTTATTTCCACCAGTTCAGCAGTGAGTCCCGTTTGCTCCGTGTCAAAGGAAGTCAGAAACCTTTGACCCTGTGGGTGAAGACAGGGTCATCACAATCAACTGAACAGTCCTTTTTTTTCTACAGGGTCAACGCAAAGATCATTTGAAGTGTTTGTGTACTCTACGCTATCAGGGCTTTCCTTGATCTCAGAGTAACTGGAGTCTTTAGCTCGTTAAACAGCGGTGAGCCCGAGTCAGGAGTCTCGTGCAAAGCAAGGACACACAGGCACACACAACACAGACGAAGGGTTTTATCAGATCTATGGACATTGGTGTCGGGTCATGTGCTTGTTTTTATCTCAGCTGAAATGGCCATCCAGCTTGTGGGATAATATGTCAGTCAGCCACGGATCTGAAGGATCTAAATTCGGAATAGCTCAGTCAATCTGACTACAAGACCACACAGTTTCGTTGTCAGTTAATCATTTAACTCAGTTTACGTTGTGACTATCTGCCAAACGAGTCAGCCAATGAGAGAGTTCCGAATAAGTCAACCTTTAAAATAGTTATTACTGCCGTTGCTCTTTCATTTTCCCTGTTTTGGTGTAGTGGCTGATTTGTTTATTAAGTACTGTGGTCATTATGACTCCATGAAAGAATGACTGGCCATACTACAACAGCAAAACTGTATCAGCTTGACAATGATCTAAACTGTTCAATCCAAAATCATCAGAAATCATAGGAGATATTAAAAGTATTTTCATTGTTATTGATACAGTACTTTGAAAAGTATGCACCTCCTTTGCATTTTTCATGTTTTGTTACATTACAACCTGGAATTAAAATTGATTGAGAGATTGGAACATGTCATTTAGAGAATATGCCTACAACTTTCAAAATAGTTCTTTTTTATTGTGAAGGAAACAATAAATAAGACCTCATGGCATATAACTGCTCACTCCCTCTAAAGCCAGTACTGTGGAGACATGTTGTGCAGGACATTACAGCTACAAGTTAGGTGTATTGTATGATTAGCATTTAAAACATCTCTCAATACTTATCAAAAAAATAAAATAAAAATAAAGGACCACTTTGAAAATACATCAGATCTCAAATGGAAAAAAAGTGCCATGCAAGATATCCTTAATGATATGAAACAGGTAGTGTGAAAATGAAAATGATCAACCCACAAAGAAAGCTTAGGTGGAAGTTAAGAGAAAGTAAAACTGAAAAACTGATGCGTCAGGTTTGTCCAATTTGCTGAAATATCACCGCAGCAACTCAAAATGGTCCTCAGTATTTCGCATCGCAGAGATGTTCTATTGGATTTGGGGTCAGCGGAGCATGTAGGCCAGTCAATGGTATCAATTCCTTCTTCCTCAGGAACTGCCTCATACTCTTGCCACATAAGGCCAGGCATTATCAAGCACCAGAAGGAACCCATGGCCAACTGCACCAGTGGCAGGTCTAACAGTGGGTCTAAGGATTCAATCCCCTTACCTAATGGCAGTCAGGTTGCCATTCTTTATCCTGTGTGAGGTCTGTGCATCTGACCTATGGATACGCCTCCCCAGACTAACTCTTACCCAACACGAAACCAATGACACAGAACAATGTTGCAGGCAGTACAACATTCAGACTGCTTCTCCAGACCCTTTTACGTCTGTCAGATAAACTCAGAGTGAACCTGCTCTCATCTGTGAAAATAACAAGGCCTACCAATTCCAGTGTCCTCTGGCAAATGCCAGTCGAGCTCTAGGGCCTACTAGACGAGATTAGGCCCTCAGGCCCCGCTTTTGAAGACCGTTTCTAATGGTTTGGTCAGAAAAAATGCATACCAGTGGCCCACTGAAGGTCACTTTGTAGAGCTCTGTCAATACTCTACCTGCTCCTTCTTGTACCGACCCAGCTTTTCCTGACACCTTAAACCAATTCTTCGCATGCTTTGACTCTGCAGCACAAGGTCTGAACATCTTCCTCAGTCAGTTGTGCAGCATCCACCCATCGTCCTGCAGCTGCAACAAGTGACCTCCTCCTTGAAGAAGGTCAGTATCCACAAGGCTGCAGGTCCAGACACGGTGTGAGATCGGACTCTAAAAATGTGCTGACCATCTGGGAAGATTTTTGATCCAACGGATTCTTCTCATCAAACTTTTTTAGACAGTGGTGCATGGTGGTAATGTTAATAGTGTGACAAGAACTAGGATAATGTAATTGTTAAAAATGTAGTCAAGTTGAGATGAATGTCCTTGACATTTTGAACTAAATGGAACATAAACACGACCAGAAACTGTCACTGATATACACGATGGTTTCTATGGCAAGCACAAGTGATCTTTGTCCATATTCACTTCTTCTGCGTAAGCCAATCTTATTCACATCTTGACTTTACTGAGTGAAGTTCACATAATAGTTGGGCAAGCTGTGTTTTTTTTCCACCATAAAATGTCATTTGGTGTAATGGGATAAAATTTTCTCTTGAGGAGATTTGTTGTTGTGGTTTAAGTAGTTTGTTGTGTAGAAGGTGGATTTCCCCAATCTCTGGAACACTTCCCAGAAGACAGTGCACGCTCTCACAATCACATGTGACACAAACACACACGCGGAGAGAAAAGCATGCACATAAGCCCCTTCAGCACCACTTTAAAACAATTACACCATTTCACTGCCTCCCCATAATAACAAGGCTCCTTTTGATTTAGAGGTCGGCCTTGTCATAAATCCCACCTGTCAGAAATGATTAAGATGTAGTGTTTTACAGAGAATCTGCATGGTTGTGCGAGGGCTAGATGGCCCCTGGCAGGACTCATATGTGGGTTAGGAGTTTGACATGAAAACTAAAGTCATGGGGCTGTGATGCACATTGACTCATGAGAAACTGAAGATCATCTATGTTTATAATCGCTGTAAGTGCCTGAATTCAGTTCCCATTGCTGAATCATAATGTAAAAAAAAAAAAAAAAAAATGTGTTTTGTTGTTTAAAAAGTGCCAAAAAAGGTGATTATATTGTAACATGCCCAAACAGCCAAAAATAAATCAATAAAGATACATGATATGATAAAGGAGTAAAAAGAGACATAAAAAAACTCAAACTGGTGAAAAAAGTAGAACCATGTACTTGTGGATAAATTTTGTCTATTAAAAAAAACAAAAAACTTGCACAACTAACTCTTTAGACTCTCGAGTCATCCTTAATTTCTCTTTATAGGATGTTTCTTCCAAACTGCTAAAAGTTAATCTTTAAAGAGTTCTTCATCATATTTCTTCAGGCTTTCCAAAGGTCTTTCTTTATTTTTTTATTTTTTTTAGAAAGGCACTTGTTTTAACCTGGATACTTAGGCTCTTTACTTACATCAGCCTGTCAAAATAAACAATTTATCAACTTCTCCAGTCACATTTGTGAGAAACACTAAACAACCTGAAGTTGGTATGTATGTATCGGTGTCTGTCTGTCTGCCACTGCGGCTTGATGAATGTGGGTCCAGCTTAAAAGCACTTTGAGTGGTCAGTCGGACTAGAAAAGCAACATTTTTAAGTAACAGTTTATCAAAAATGGCAGAGGATTCTCGCATCAACAAAGTGATTTTAATAGAGGTTAGTTGGTAGACTGGAATATATCCACATACAGTTAGGCCACAAATGATTTAGAACTTTGGCAGATTTAGATTTAAAATAGTAAAGATTAATGAGATAAACATCTCTCAAAAGATGATTAAAAAGTATAGGGAGCATCAATAATAATAATAATAATAATAATAATAATAATAATAATAATAATAATAATAATAATAATAATAATAACTGTTTTAATGTAAATTTTGTTTACAACAACATGTTGAAAACTGTACTCTTTTTAAGATTCAGTGAAAATGTTTTATTGGCATTACAGCAATCCTTCTTATACTCAACCCAGTCTCATGGAAAAACATGTAATATACATGCGTTTTTATACATTTTATCACGTTTTTAGCAAGAAGTATGCATATTATTTTCATAATCTTCATTCAGGGAAGGTAGACCATCTTTCATTTATTAGTTTCCCCAAATATTTTAGTTCAATCTCAGAAAGACGTTGCTATGGTGTTTTCCATGGACACAGGGTTCTATGTTAGGGACTTGTGCGAGAGACTCCGGCACATAACAAATATTTGCTCAGTGGGTAGAGTTGTTGTTTTGCAATCTGAAGGTTGTGGGTTTGATTCCAGCTCCCCCCTATCACACGTTGATGTGCCCCGGGGAAATGCCCTTAACCCCGAGTTGTCTGGATATCGGTGTGCGATTGGGTGAATATGGCTATAGTGTAAAGCACTTTTCATCAGTATGACTAGGAAAGCAGTATATAAATTCAGTCCATTTACCATTAAACAGGGACAATGTTTTTTTTTTTTTTTTTTCAAATTTCACTGTGCAGGTCTTCTGTTACCATCTTTTAAAACTTTAAATGAACAATCATATTAAATGATTTCGTTATCGATAGTGGATTTGATGACACAACCTTATCCAAAACTTTGTGGCTGCAGAGTTTGCACCTAACCTGCAGCCACAAATACCAACTTCATGGTCATTAGCCAGCTACAGTTTAGAGCCAATGTAAATACCTTGTACACATGCAACTAAGCAACCAGAAGAAACATTTACTTACTTGTTAAACTATTTAAACCTTCCTTTGTTGTCCGTAGTTGTTGCCTGCACAAGGGTCTCACAGAATGCCAATGTGGCATGCCCAGAAAGAGTTTTAGGGTTCAGGGATGGGGCAGGGTTGGCACTGAGGAAGAGAGGTAGGTAGCTTTACTGGAAGAATGATGCTTAAATTTAATTATGTCGATGAAGATGAGTTGGTGGTTCTCACTGCTTTTTGGAGATTTGTGGACTTGCAGGAGAGATGCGAGTATACCCACGGAGGCTGAGGATGGAAGGTTGAAGTGAGGGTTAGGGTTAGGGTTGTCCTTCTTCCAGGGGAAGATGGAGATGATGGTTAAGTGTTGGAAGGCGGATAGGCAGGTGAGTGTTGATGGTGTTATTATAAAAGGAGTCCAGACAGCGAATTCAGGAAGGCAGCCAGAGAAGTGGTAAGGAGATTAAGGGAGGTACTCTTGGAATTAGTTCTCCAATGATCGCAGATGATGGCGAGGCAGTGGACTGAGAACCGTGTACAGGAAGCAAGGGTTTTTGGAAGGAGGACCTCAAGGAGGTAAGCTCGGAGCAAAAGATGAAGGATGAGCAGCAAACAGCAGAAGGTCTGATTACCACTTAGGGAGTCAGAGGCTCCATCTGAATGCCATTCATGGGGTGAACAGTAAGAACAGTATAGTGGGGATGAAAGGAGCTTCAAACTATTATGCCGATTTTGGACAGCCTTTAGCTCCGACGTCATTTCATGATGGAAACGCACATGGATGATGCAAGTCTAATTTAGGCTTATAGCCTTCCAAAATGAACTACAACATGCTACTCTCTTCTCTCCAGACATTTTTGTTAATTTCCTTGAGGTGGGCTATGCTTATACATCATCTCAAGCAAAGGATTGTGTGATACCTTATAGCTCCTTAGCACCGGCAAGAGACATTGTGAGGTTCCTAGGCTAAACTAACCGCAAGAGGAAGCATACAGCAAATTTTTCTACCTCTTTTTCATTAGGACAATACTTATCATGGCCACCGGGGACACACTTCCACTTTTGGCTAAAGAGTTACTCAGTAAGGGATGGAGCCCACTCCTCCCCAAGCTTCTTTTGATTCGACTTGATGAGTTTGGCTGTAAGTAACCACCTGCCAGTCACACCCTTTAATCAGAAGAGGTGAGGCGTACACACACAAGCACAAACCTACATAAAACGCTGCAGATGTGACAGGGCACATATTTAGTTTATTTTTGTATATTTTTGTTTTATTTTTCAGAGTGTGCAAACCGCCCCCTCACAGAACGCCACTCTGGGCTGTGAGCCATGTCATCCATAACTTAAACCACTGGTCTCTCTAGATAAAGGAGTTGATTGGGAAGGCAATGGTTTTATTTCTTACTTGAAGGATGCCCATGCATTTATTCTCCTCATATTAGATTTCAGGCATGTGCATCTCATTTATTAGGAGACTGTGAGAATTAATTATCAAAGTTAATTATGTAAAATGCCCTCACAGAATTAAACTGTTGGCAACTAAAGAGAGAGCACAGAAAATAAATGGTCTGAGAACTAAGAATTTTGAAAGTGTCACTAAATTTAGTGCCCATCTGACTGAGCAAATGCTGAATGACTGCAGTGGATTAATTTCTTCAGATTATTTCCATTTTATTAAATGTTGCTGTATTTCTACTATACAATGTTTTGATATACACTCTATTTTTGATTTGTATAAAGACTGTTTTTTTATTCTTTTTTAGGATTAATACTTGATTAGACAAATACTTGGCATATACTGTGCAGTGTCTTCCACATGTACTAGCACCACTGTTTAAGAACATATACATTTCACAGTAGCATAATACATAATCACATGGTAGAATAAATCAATAAAAACTTTAATGTGTATTAATTTATGTTATGGGGGATAAATTCCACAGTTCATATATAATTGTGTCAATTAATGCCCTCAGTGCAACAGTATTGGCACTCCTTAGTGCATTTATTTTAAGTTCCTTAAAATAAATGCAACTTGAGCATTTTTGATTTGCACTTGAATGCTTTATGCAACTATTTAAAAGTGCCTGAAAAGTTTGCAATAGCAATCTGTGACTTACTTTTTCCATGTGCTATAAATTAAAAGTAGCACAAAGGCCAATTTATACCAGTTCAAAACTGGAAAGACAAGACAACATTTGAGTCACTTTTCATGTGTAAAGAAAAATAACTGAAGGAGTAGTGACATTACCAAAACCTGTACATATATATGGTCAGGGCAATAATTGTAAAGTAAAAAAAAGACTGGAATTTTGATAAACCAGGCTGGATAAAAACCCAAAGTTTATCTTATCACCGTACAAAGTAAAGGGGTGATAATAGAGTAAAACTTGATAAAGCGCTAGACAAGTAAAAGCCATTCCCATTTACCATTTAAAAAAAAATTGGCCCTAGGTAAAATGTCTCATTCAGAGAGCTGCATCATTTTTAGATTAAGATTATGGTACCGCTGAAGATCAAGGCCACTTCAAATAATTACGGGAAAGTCTATTTCGTATAGAACATACAGAAAAATGTAGGGCTTATTTAAACTTTTTTTTTCTAACTAGTTTATCACCCAGTTTAGGGATAATCTCCTTATATAATCCATTTTTTTCCTTTATGAAAAACATGTTATATACATAGTTTTACTAACTGAGATTCTATTCCCATACAACTGTCTGTAGGTAGGCCCATTGCTAGGTGTTTTACAATCCTCTATTGAATTCTTCTAATGACCCACAGTCAATTGCTAATTTTCTCAGGGAGCCTCCCCTGCAGACTCACAGTCATCAGCTGACTGTCCTGTAACATATCCCAGGACTGAGTCAAGCAACAGATTACCTCCTCCTCCTGTCATTAGCAAAGTGGGCATCAATCTTTCACATTACAGGAGGCCTTATTCTCTGGCTTCTGAATAGATCTGTCTACTGTGTTAACAGCTAATTGGCTCTGGCGCCAATGTAGCATTCAAGGTAGTCATTTAGGTGCATTACAGGCGAGGCTCCGAGGGCTTCCCATGCCTGGCAGGGGAGAGGCCGGGAGGGTGACAGCTAAGTAATTTGGATCAAAGTGAATACAGCGTCATTAGCTTGCGTGTGGATGTGTCGGTTGTTTACAACATGTCCCACTGGTTTGACGAGTTCCTTTTCTTATTTGACAGAAGTGTGACTAACACAATCTGCACACTGACATTTGTTTTAGAGATGCCTTGTAAATAGGCGAGGGATTACCTTTAAAATTAGGGGTGAGCTTCCGTTTAAGAGACCAGAGAAATAGTTTTGAGGACACTTGCTGCATTTTCGTGTAACTTTTTGTTTTAACTTAACTAAACTGTTTTCATAAAGAAACGGTTTTAAGGCAGCACCGGTTGAGGTTTTTGTTTTAGAGTTTAACACTGCAGTAGGAGCAATGTTTGGTTTGATTTTCCTAAGAAGTCAGAACTGTGATCTGTGAGTTAGGCTACATCACATCCGAGATTAAGGCTTCTGGTGGAAACGTGAAAAACCTGTCGAATTAGCTCGTTGTTCTGATAACAAACTAATATTAGCAACACAACCCAATAAATATGCTCTCCAATTGTGTCTGTGTATTCACCTATAAAGGTTATATTGTGCTACGAATGCTGCTGGCTTAAGGAGAAACGATCTGAACTGTGTGTAAAGAGTTTATACCCGAACTTTCACTGCATTTTATGTGTGGCGACCTCTGACCTTCCAAGTGTGCAACTTGAGCTTTATTTTGTTTTTCTTCCAGCAACACAGAAAATAGAACTTCCGAGCACAAACAAAATGCAGCACATAATTTGCTGCACAATCTCTTTTCAAAATGGTTTGGGTGCATGATAAAATTGAAATATAAGTTGTTTAAGTTGCTACTCGTGGCTCAATCACTTATCAGAGAAGGAAATCAATTATTGATTAAGTGTATAAATGATTTGTAAACTTTTATATTCAAACCCTTTCAAAGACACAAAGGACTGAAAGTACTGAACAACATGGTGATACTATTCTAAGAAAGGAAGCCTGGGCACTATAGATAATTAGAGCCTTATTTCTAAGCTGAAACTGTGGGTGGGTATTAAAGGTTCTACTATGATGGTTTTCGTCACACCTTTCAGTATCAATGATTTAATCTTCACCACTGCTAACTTCTCATAAGGTGGACTACAAGGCTTTGTTCTTGGATCTCTTCTTTTTGTTTGTACCTGTTACCACTTGCTGATCCCCCCCAGTAACATTTCCTTTCATCTTACTACAGATGACTGAACAGTATATTTTAAAACTGAGGCACATTGCTGACTTTGCTATGCAGCCTCTCCTTAACTGTGGGGTTGACTTTAGCAGACGAATGCTACTAAATGTCTTTAATCTCAATGAAAACAATATGGAAGTCCTGCATTTGGGCCAGAACCATCCTATCAACCTTAAACCTGACTTCATATGACAAAACCATCATCACAAATTTGGATTGGGGAATGGATTATGTCCTTAAACTCAATAGTCAGGCTAATCTATTAGTAAAATCTAGCCTTTTCCAGTCAAAACTGTTGACCCTATACTGCATACATAAAAAAAACATTGCAACTTTAACCTCTGCTTTTATAGCTTTGAGTCTTGAGTATTGTAATGTGACTCTTTATGGAGTTAGTCAGTCTTCCGTTTCCGGCTGATACAAAATGTGTGATTGTTATCTGGTTAAGTAAACAAGAGCACTTTTACAAAAGAGCACCTTTAGCCAACTTCAGCATCCCATCCCAAGCTTAAAGTTCATACCTAAACACATTTTAAGATTATTTTCTTAATCCTCTTTAATAGTTGAGCTGTATTTTATCTGTCAGACCTGCTGCACCCTTATGGACTCTCCTGCTCCTTCAGGCAAGCAGTCCACACGTTTTACATATTAAGATGTTATGCAAAACCTATTTAGCAGTAAACAGCAAGGAAAGTGCAAAGCTTTGCTTCTTGGGATCATATGTCCATATGTTTGTGGAGTGACCTTTGCTCAGTGGGTAGAGTAGTCAGTTTGCAGTCCTAAAGTTGTGGGTTTGATACCAGCTTCCTCCTGCATCACAGCAGTGTGCCCCTTTGCAAGACACATTACTTCAACTTTAATTCTGATATGTGTATTGGTGTGCGTTTGTGACTGTGACCGGATGAAATGGGCTCCAGTGTAAAGCACATTGGAGTGTTAGTATAACCAGAAAAGCGCTACATAAATGCAGTCCATTTACCATATGTATCGATGCAGGAATACTGTAAAAAAACAACTTTTAGTGCCTGCATGTTGCTTTGGAAACTCTTCCTTTTGTGGTTTGAGCTTCAGCAAAGACAATAAGAACATTTTAGAGTACAATGTCCTGACTCAGTGTTTTAATGGGAATTTAAGTGTGGCCCAGCCTGCTGATTATCCCTGCCAAACATTCTGCCACTTCAAAGCTTCTGCTGTAATTACAACGCTATGAGGTGTGCCCGACCCACGCAACCAGAAGCTTCTCGACTCCATCCTTGTCACACATGCACGCACAACGCACAGACAGCTCACATGCAGGGAAACATGCTCAGACAAATTGCTTTTCCTATTATCAACCTTAAATTATATCATGGAAAAAGGGAAGTGGGATGTGTGGGTAATTTTGCTTACACCCAGGAGGCCACCCCTCTCATCTCAACCCCACCTCTTTCTTCCTTCCTTCCGTTACCTCTTTCTGTTTCTGCTAAGATCGTTTTATACAGTGATTATATTGTTATTTTGCTCACTTGTTAAATGTTGCATTGATGATTGATGTTTTGTAGTAAACACAATCCTTGAAATACCCTTGTTGTTATAGGAACTATTTGTCCCATCATACATTTCTAATTTTATGATTTTTTTTGAGTGGAACTTACATGTTTCAGATCATCGAATACATTTATATCAAAGATAACCTAAGAACATACAACGTCTAGCTTTCAAGTAAAATTTGATTTAATGAGCAAATAGGCAACGCAAACCAACATGGCCATTAGTGACAATGACAGTTGTTAAATGACCCATTGTTAAATCACACATTAACTGTAATTAAAGGATCACTACAAAGGACTCTAAAGTATCTATTCTATTCAAAGTAATTTTTTGGAATGCTAAGTTCAGCTTTACTAGCCACACCAAGGCCTAGTTTCCAAAAGGTCCTTCAAGGGAAGATCAACAACTCATCTCTTAGATCACAAGATAATTCAGAATGACAGCTAAAAGACAGAAGGCCTCGCTTGCCTCAATTAAGCCCAATCTTCTATCTTCAATCTATCACGATGCAGCAGTAAGAAAGAGATGGGCACAAATTGCAATCATGGGACTGCTGTATGGTCAAAAACCAGTAACATAAAGGTTGATCTCTCCTTTGCCAAAAAAATCTTGATGATCCCCAAAACCTTCTGCGGATTGACAATCCTGAGTGTCCTCTTCTTCAGACCGTCAGAGGCCTCCTCAGATCCACTGTAATACAGACCACTATAGGAGATCCTTCCTACCGACAGCCATCAATAGTTACAATGCAGGGTTTCCCCCAGAAAATGGGGTGAACCTGCCGATAGGTGTTGTGGCGGGTTGTGGAAGGTGCGCGTGGAACCGTGTCGAAGGGGGGAACGCGGAAACGCAAGGACTGTTGCGTGACGAAGCTCAAAGGAGGGCCACTGTCCATTAACCGGGTACTGTAGTGTGCATCGAGCTAGCAACAGCTAGCGCTAACTTATTTTGACTCTGAGGTTTTCTCCCAGACGTGTACTTTACTGACCGTTTTATGTTGCTCTCAAACAATTGAGCCACTTAAAAGAAACAAATGACGCTTAGCCTGGCGCGGGAGTACGGTGGGGGAAATCCTTCAATGACTAAAGAATGTTGTAATATGAGTCATCACAACATTTCCCTCTGGGATTGGTGAAGTATTTTTTTTTACTTAATTTAATTTAATCCAGCTGAGATGCAGTGGCATGACCCTTCATGCTCAAAATCCTCTTTTGTGGCTGAATTAAACCAATTCCTTTGTAGCAACGCAAATGCCCCGATGGCAGATATCGCAAATGCTCGATGGCAGTTGTTGCGCAAAGACTGGCACAACCAGTTATTAAGTTTAAGGAGCAATTACAGTTTCACACAGGGCCAGGTTGGTTTGTAAAGGTTTTATCCTTTTGACAAATAGAATAATTGGGAAACTGTATTCTTCTCTTTGTATAATATGTGTTTGTTGATGTAAAAAATTATTTAGATCTCACAAGTGTCACAAAAAGCAAAGATAGGTGAACTTTTTAAGATGGAAATTACTTTTCCACATCGTTATATGTATCCTGAAAACTTGATAGTTATTTAGTCAGGAGCGATATATTTTTCACGTGACATAACACTACAGCTTTTCAGTGACATTAGTGCAACATGAGCTATGTCTTCAAGAAAATACAAAAAAAATCTATTATATAAGAGTTAACTTTGCAGTTTTTCAGTTCTGACATTACTATCCATTTTTAAGCTTGATTTCACACACTCTGAATTCTAAATTACATCACATGTAACGATAGTATTTGGAGAGCATAAAAATTAACTACAAAATGAAGAAGTCACGCGAGGACAGAAAGACATTTTGTTCGAGGCTCAAGAAAGCGAAGGCAGATTGCGACAAACCGGAGTATTGGAATTCTGACTTGAAAAAAAAAATGAAGATGAACAACCTGCATGAGGGTGAGAACAGGAAGAAAGAAGAGCTTCAGGAATGAATAAAGACTGAAGTTATTTAATGATGCATAACCAAAATAAAGGTGTCAGAGATAAAAGGCTGCAAGGATAAAGCCAGGAGGCAGAAAAGTAAGAAATGTGCCAAAATGACAGTCAGCCTCGACCGTGTGCAGTGACTGACAAGGTGCCTGCAGAGAGGGAGGGAGGAGGGAGGGAGAGAGAGCGAGAGAGAGAGAGGTGGAGGAGGAAGGAGGTGGGGCTCCTGAACAGCGCTGTAAAAAAAATAAGGCAACAGTTTGTCCCCTGAGGAGTTGGTCCTTTCATCTGGCCGCTCACTGGCGCCTCCACAAACCTCTGATTGTCTGTGAAATAACCCCACTTTAATAAGGCAGCAGTAGCAGCCTCCTGGGAACTGAGCGCTGCCTCGCATAGACCAACCAATCTGGGTCTGGTGGCTTAATCCATGAACACAAAGAATGAGTTTTCATAACGCTGTAAATTCATTTATCTTCAGGGATGTTTTAGTGGTTACAATAATTAAGAAACTCCAGAAAAGCATCTAGTCAATCTTGCGCAATTTTAAGGTTGTCTCGGTTCTGATATTTAGACTATGTATGAAAGGAGCCTCTTTGTTAAATACAAGTAGTAGGGCAACAGATAAGTCATTATTTGGGCACAGCGACTACACAGCAATGTTTTAAAAATATGGAAATTATTTTTTTTAACTGGAAGAACATGTAACGGCTATCAAACGACAAGAGAACAGCTTTCTTGTAGGAGCTTGGAGACCTTTTGAAAATGCCCGTATCAATTTTATCTAATAATAAATAAGAACGCTACACTGTGTAATATAAATAATTAGGACAAGAAGATGAATGACTTGGGTAAAGGCAAACAGAGACGCCATGCCTGATGTTCTGCCAAGCCTCAGAGACCAGCAGCCTTTTAGGAACTCAATCTATTGCAATTGGGTGTGAAGCCCCTATATAAAAGCCTGACAATCAGGACATAACAGCACTGTACCTTACAATGGAAAGTCCCAATAAAGAGAAGACCAAACAGATGCGAGAGCAGGGGAGATATAAAAGAAGAAAGGGATCAGTGTTTCATCCCGGGTATAATTCACTATAATTATCCACATGGGGCCCGTGTTTACACATGCAGTCTCATGAGGTTAGAGTTAGAGCTAATCCATTACTGGTGCTTAACATGTGATAATGCTGTAGCATGGATATTATTTTTACAGCCTATTTCCCTGAATCCTTCTCTTAAAGCAGTTAAGCAACAATGATATGTGTGTCTTGAGTTCCCTAGGAAGCAGAACTGATTGAAGCACTTTTTCTTCCCAGCATTTTGGAGGGAATATGGTAGGAGATACATTTTTATTTTGGGGCACAAACATTGCTTGGATAATTGTTGACCTAAATGCTTTGTTTATATTGCAGGGATAGGGGTTGGGTATTTTTAAGGAAAACAATGGGTCAAGAAATCTGACAGTCAGAGGAGACACTAGAAGGAGACTCACAGGCTGCCAATTTTACCCACAAAACAAGCTCCACTGAACCTCAAAACAAGACTCCTTTGAATCTCCTAAACAGAATGAAATAAGAGGAGGTATGAAGGCAAAATGATGCTAGATAATCATTTTAATGTCAGTGAGTTTAGTTTAGAAGTTTTGGTTCAGACTGGAGAGTGAGTCTTTTCGCTGTAAAGGTGCATAGCCATGTTATTTGACCTTTTAAAAAAGGTATGCGTCAGTAGCTCACTCTGGATTGAATACATGCTGTATTAGTTGTTATTTTGTTTCTTTATGGCTTGTTTTAGCTCAATTTGTTAGTAAATAAAGCCTTTTGTGTTTATTTATGATTTTTATGGAAGTCTGTGCAGCCGGGTTTAAAACAAGGAATTGGGTAATGGCTATTAGCATCTACCAGCCAAACAATGAAGAAAGGTCCAAGATGAAGTGGAAAAAAAGCGTAAAAAAACAACAACCAATGATTCCAAGAGGGAAAAGAGTGGAATATCGCAGGGAATACAGTATGAACGTTGGTGTTCACTGAACCGGACACTAAACCTGCCGAGGCTCAGGTGTGACCGCAGATTTGATTGACGTGAGTAAATGTTGTGAAATGACGCTGTTAATGCTTTTGTAGATCTGTTTATTAAATTAATAACGGTTGGTCTTCGATCACGCCAAGCTGCCATTATATTTCGCGAGGCATTGCAGAGAGTCAGGCATGGTCTGGCATTATTTACAATGGATTTATAAATTAAGTAAACCGGTATTATGATAGTTCTGCAGTACTGTCCCTAGATGTCGTCACGTCTGTTTATATTTGTTAATCGCGCCCGGTGCTGGGGGTATATTTATCCACAAAAAGGAGCATCAAAACATTATCAAGATGGAGGCTTGGTGTATATAACCGCATAGTACCAAGATCAAACAGTTTTTGGACTTTTTTTTTTCTTTTTTTATAATGATATTATGTGGCTATATACCTTTAAGATAATATTAGCCTTTAACCTGCTAAGTAGTTAGCACAAGCTCCAAGCTATGTTACGTTCAAACTTGTAACAAACAATGGTTCATAAAAGTCAACGCAGTCTAGAAACTGCTCAGTTCTAACCAAAATGCTGACATAATTCTTCACAGACCAAACAAAACAATTACATTACATTTTTAAGTTAGCGTATTGATATCTTTATATATCCATATATATATATATATATATATATATATATATATATATATATATATATATATATATATATATATATAGTAGATTCAAACAAAAATCTATTTAATTAAGCTAAATTTGTAGCGTGTTTCATTTGCCTTTTGAGTGACATATTATTATGCTGTTCTGTAAAACAGGTTTGACCAGCTAATATTAGCATGGAAATTAGTCAGACTATTTGTTATTGTTTCCAGCCTGTACTCATAGTTTGCAAACTGTAGTTTCAATGGAATGAAAGTATGTTTGGTGCTCCATTAGTTTCCACCCTGTCTTAGTTTATTTTTTTCAGCTGGCAATATTTAGCATTTGAATTATTAATATTATTATTAGTAATTTTTTTCATTTTTTGAGTGAGGTGAAAGTGTGGAAGCCATCTTTAAAGCCTGCTGACCAGGAAGCCAAATAAAACTCTAGTAACTACGACATTTTATCTTGCATGTCAACAATACAATTTAAACTTTCTAATTGACATGTTTTATGATTCGATTGTGTATAGCATAACTTTTTAAAACCTTGTTGTACAGATCTAAATGTGCGGGACCAACCCATTCATTAGTTATGCTTAACTTTCAGACTTGATCTAATAATGAAACAACAATTTCCCTCTGGGATTATTAAAGTATTTCTGATTCTGAATTGTTTGTAAAGTAAACTTAGTCAACATTTGTTATCCAAATGTTCAGTTTATGTCCAACTAAAACAAAAATAGATTAAACTCATTCTCAAACATTCCACGTGTTCTTCTTTTTTAGCCAACTCTTTGTTAGCCTTAACTTTAGAGGTCAGCCACTTCGACTGTTTTTTTGTTCAAAAACCGAACCCAGTATGGGGATTGAAACCCTCAGGCCCATACTGCCCGTCCTATTTGGATTCAGGTTGACAATACAGTAAAAAAAAATGTGTTACACAACAGTTTCTAGTGTTGTATTTAGCACTACGTTTGATATGAATAAAAAACAGCAAATGCGCATGGATTACATGGTCTGTCTTGAGTATAGATATGAAGTGAAGTGAATAAAGAATTAAAATAAAAATTTCCAGGTTCCACTTCCTAAACAATAGTTTAATTTCCCACGGTTCATGAAAGCAGCACGAGTTCACGCATAAGGATTCTGGGCCACAGCGATTGGTCAAAGTTGAGTTGTGTCAGCGTGTTACGTTTACAAACTCCCTCACAGTACCTGACAGCTCAGAGCGCAGCGCTCACCGAGGAGACCATCAGCTGACGGAACTGTTGACGGCGTTGTCCTTGTCCAGTCCACCTTTGCTTCTGGAGGAGATCCGGAGAAGAGATGACCTCCCAGGAGACTGCCAAAGACTTGGGTCGCTGCTCCGACGGGGTGAACGGCCGACCGGACTCCCCAGAAGCGCCGAGCGAAGAGAAGACGTCGCCGGTTCTCCGCCGGCATCATCCGTTCAGCGTGGAGGCGCTCATGTCCGGGAGGAAGTCGGAGCACCGCACCGAACAGTCCACCTGTTGTAAAGCGGCCGGAGGTGCCGTGGCGGCCCCGGCCGCAGGGTTAAACGCGTTGTTTCTGTGCCGGGAGACGTGCAGCCCTCCCGGGGATGGTCGAAACAGATTCGCCGCTGTTCCTTCTTCGCCGGTCAAATCGGAGGCGTCGGAGTCAGAGGAATGCGCGCACTGGGTTTCTGCCAGCGCGTTCTCCGCACATCCGCGTAAGTTTATTCCCATGTTACTGGGCATCATGAAGCTTTTTTTTTATTTAATTATTTTTTACTTTCATTTTCCCCCCCCGTGCTGCTCTAAAGCCTTTTATTAACGACTGTTTAAAACAAGAACAAACGTTTCATCTTCTCCAAGTAAGACCCAGAATAATCAGGAAGCGAGAATATGTATGTCCAGTTCACGCATCTTTGAATGCATAACTCAATCTCACACTGGAACTTGGTCGACTTTGGGCTTTTTTTTTTTTGTTACACTGTCAGCTGTTTTGAACTTTCTGATTATTGCTCTTACTATAGATATGGGCAAGTTTAGGTAAGTAGGCTATTTTTCTGTTCAAATTAATAAAGATCAATGCACACCTGCCTTGCTTTAACACCTTGTTCTGGAGTGTTAAAGCAAGAGCGACGAGAGAAATGGAAGTTTGTCACGTCATATTAATATCCAAGGGAGGAAAAAAGGATTTCAAATTTTATACTACCACATAGGCTGATTAACCTAAAAATCAAGGTAGAAGTTAAGAAAGGTGTAATAGATGAAGCAATATTTTTAATTTTGCATGAGCGATTGATTTGTTACAAAAAAAAAAACACCTAGCATGTGTTATCATTTCTGTTTTGATTTCTTTTTATTTTTGTTTGTTTTTACCACTGATTACTTGAACCTAAATAAATGCAATTTTTTTTATATATTTCAAATGTTCTTTCTTTGGTTTTAGCAGAATTACAACACAAATTTCCACTGTGAGAATTCAATAGTCTAAAATATAAAGTATTGTTAAATAATACTTTAATATTTATGATCCATTATTTCTCTTTATTGATCATTTATGGGTCATTGATGTTAATTTATTCTATTTAAACTCTTTCTCTGCCCTCTTTACTGGGTTATTAGTTGCATATGATCATAGTTAAATTTAATAATAATGGACCTTGTAATGTTAAGTTGATGCATGATTGTCCGTTTTTCAACTGAAATCCCTGTAGGTTGTTGGAAAGCAGTTATCCAGTGTGCACTCTATTCAGATCATGTCATAATCGGAGTAATGGAAGTGGTTACGGATGTCATTCTAAATTTTACACCCTTTCTGGTGCCTCAGGTCACGTCAGTCCAGCCTGTCAGCTGAGGAAACACAAGACCAACAGAAAGCCCCGCACTCCCTTCACGACATCCCAGCTCCTCGCCCTGGAGAGGAAGTTCAGACAGAAGCAGTACCTGTCCATCGCGGAGCGAGCGGAGTTCTCCTCCTCCCTGACCTTGACGGAGACCCAGGTGAAGATCTGGTTCCAGAACCGGCGGGCAAAAGCAAAGAGGCTCCAGGAGGCCGAGTTGGAGAAACTCAAGATGGCCGCTGATGCCAAAACGGCAGCGGCGGCGGCGGCGGCCACTGCGGCTTCTGGAACTTTACACCCCGGCTATACCCTACCGCTGTCGCTGGGCGCCATGTCTCTGTACGGACAGTCATATTCTGCCTATCACCACCACCAAAGACCCATTCTGCCCATATCCCCGTTAGGACTATACGCCTCTCCGCTGGGATACAGCATGTACCACTTATCATAGTCATGGAAATATTTGCGTTACCTTGCTGTTCAGCATTCCAAAAAATGGATTTGTGCTTGACATTAACAAAAATAATTCTCTGTGTACATCATATATATATATATATATCTCACCTGCACAAGAAGTGCAACGTTCAGAGCACTTCAGATCAAATTAGCAATCTGTTTTCCTTCCCCCTAAGCGAGGATAGAAAGGCGCTTCCTCTTCTGCCCTCGTCGGACAGCCTGTTTACACGAGCGGCCTGCATGCGGAGGGGTGTTTCTGTCTGGGTGCCGTTTATCCTCTTAACTTGTTTACATCAGCAATAATTGAGCAGGGGCGAGGACTTGCACTGGGCACCCAAACGCAGACCGCAGCTGTTTTCTTAGGTTTGTTACAATCAGACGCAGTGTTTTGTGTCAGCAAGTGGCCTCGATGTCAGGGGACTGGTGAGGATGAACTGGACTCTCGGCTTCTCAGGACTAGATTTAAGCATATCACTGAAGCTTTCTTGAGGTTTACACACACACCAATTGCCTTAACAAACAACGTTACATTCAGGTTTTGCATAAACGACACATACGCTCAATATGACAACTCATGATTTATACCACTGTCGTTGAAGTTTCTGGGTTTTTGTTACAACACATTTATAGCACAAGAACATATTTATCTTTGATGAAATACAATGCTGGAAATTTACGAGTGCCTTATATTGTGTATTTATGGTAGAGAATATGGTACAAAGTTTCACCAAATGTCTATTTATATTGTGGTTCCTTTTGAGCACCCTCCCATTGGGGCTGAATTTCTCTATGCTGTTCTTATTTTGTCATCTGAAATTAAAGCTGTTTAGATTCTTTCATACAAACATGTGACAGTTTTTCATAGCAAAGCAAACACAAAAGCACCTATTTTTGGGTCAAATCTAACGTTTCTTCATCATTTTGAGGAATATCCAACTGAAAACGGCATTCTGGTGACTGTTCCTGTTTTATTTTTGGCACTTTGCAGCTTATTTGTACACAGATGATCATGTTGAATTTGTGCGGTTTAACGTCCCCGTCTGTGTTTCCCATCAGAAAAGTAAACAGTTTAAAGGCAGTGTTTGAAAGACCATAAACGAGAACCATAAATTATACAACGATATAACTTGTTCTCACTTATCCCTCTCTCATTTCCCACTTAAGGCTAAAATGAACTTCTGAAAATAACTTGTTAAAATGCCACATATCTAGATTATTATCTCCCTATTGATGACCAAAAATATATATGCAAGTTGAACTATAACTAGTTGCAAGTAACAGCCTATATGCAAAATGTTTTCAATAGTTTTGCTTTTATTCAAAAGGTTAATAAAGTCACTGCTCATTTAACTGGAAGTAAGTACTAGTAATGCTAGTTATGCTGCTTTTAGAAAGGGTGTTGAGTAGAGAGGCTCTAATCGGGTTTTTCTTCACGCTGATACAGATTTTCTGGTTTTCTTTGAGGCCTGATTTGCTGATTCCAAATACAATTTTTGTTCTTAGAACAATGAAAATTAAACAATTCCAACATTTTCTCTATTTCGGCATCAAAGCCTACATCCCTAACCACTAAGTTATTTTTATTCAACTAAAACTAGTGAATTAATGTACATGCGGTTACTGATGTGTCTGACAGGAGTTCTTAGTATTGCTGCATTTAAAGGAGTCTTATCATGCTTTTCATTTCTTCCTTTTTCACATTTAAAACATTCAGTTTCTATATAAAGAGAAACTGCAATGCTTTGGTCTGAATTTCTCGTTACTTTACCCCCATGTTCTCTCTTTTTACCCTTGTTCTGGGTTTGCCGCTGCGAGCAACTTGTTTTGTTGCGGTCACTTTAAAGGCAAAGGAAGCACTTCACACCCCACCTCCCTCCAGGTCGCAGAGCGTTCCACCCTACCATGTTCTTCCATTTTTTTGTAGTGTGAACAGTTTCAATTATCCACTTGTAGCTCTGGCATCCTTCGGCTTGGACTATAAAATCGCAGCAGAAAATAAAAATGGTGGATTTGCGAAACTGGTTGGTCTATGAGCTTGTTTAGCAGTTCCGCAGGAGATCCTCTGATGTTATTGTTCAAAAAAAGTAATAGAGAATAAAGAAAACTTAATGGATTGAAAAATATGACCCCAAAAAGAATACGAAGGAATCTGTATGCAGCACCTGGAGAGATGAAATTACAATTTTCTGCATTTCAAGAAAATGTATTTAAGGGCTAAATTTTTTTTATTTTGCATGATATGTCGACTTTAATACAAAAAGAAGAGAAAAACAATTATTTGAAATCTGATTTTTCAGTTTCAGACCTGCTGATCACGGGTCAGAGCTCGTTCAAGGGGAAATTGATCAAAACGATTGGTGCATTTTTAGTGTTGACAGGCTAAATTACACGAGATCTTAATTATTCATAGAAATAAAAGAAAGTCATCCATTAAACCCAAAATTTAGCTAATTATTTATCTATTTCGTACCCTGTCAAGGCAGCTTAGACACAGTACTGTGGGGCTAGTTGCATTTCATTGTCACTGGCAGATTTGATTTGCAATAAGGGAAAAATCATATATTCATCCTGTTGCACAGTGAATATTTACAAATTAATGGGGGAGACTGAAGCACCAAATTGGACAGCTGCAATAGTTTCACATAGAAAAACATGACAAAAGAAGGAGAGGAACAAAAAAGTGGGTAGGTGGAACCAGGGAAACAACAACAGAATTATAAAAGCCATATTTCTTCCTCGTTAGAAGCTATTATTCACTGATGTTTCCCTGACTTTAAAATAGCAGAATGAATCTGAAGCTTAGTGCCAGAGTTTAGAGCTGCAGGGTGAGTTTTGAGGGCGTGTTGTCCCTGCGCTTTTGTTAGGACTAAAACCAGCTTAAAAACTTCCTGGTGACTTTGATGTAACAAGGAAATTGTTTATGGGCAGCGGCACATTTATGAGGTTCCTCTTTAATCAGAACAAGTTGCAGGGGGAGCTGGCAGGCGAAGCAAGTAGCTTACACAGACGAGCAATCAGCTTAATGAAGTCCAGACTGGCAGGGATAACTGTCTTTTCTCTTGCGAAATATCATGTTTGTGCTACTATAAGGAGGAGGAGTTAGTTTAGTTATGAAGAATCAACTAAAGTGGCCTCTGTGTGTGGAAAGTTGTCATTAGCAGAGGGGATTTTTTTTTGTTCATTATTAGCTATAACTCATTTGTCAGTGATTGATCATATTTGTGGTTTTAAATGTTACTTAAAGAGAAAATGTGACTGAGAACCCCTCTGGCTTTAAATCATGTGCTTGTATGCAACCTCCTCTAGTGGCTGTTTGTTGCATGGCATTCGATCAAGGCTTCATCTTCCCAAAACTACATTCGGTGGAAAGAAAACCATGAAAGCCCTCTTCTTTTAGAGTCTGGTGGGGTCATCCAAACTCTAAGGTGAAGCTAAATTTGTAAATACAGCTCTGGGTTGTTCTTCAAAGTAAAACATCTCATTACAAAATTAGAACTGTAACCGTGAGAAATTATGACCACACCCCAGGATGAAAGAGCATCAAATGTTTAAAGATGAAGTCACTTGAAGTTTTAAATATGTGTAGAAAATTGCTCAGGGAGTGGTAGGCCTTTCTGTGAGACCAAACAGCACAGACATTATACATGTGATATATATATATATATATATATATATATATATATATATATATATATATATATATATATATATATATATATATATATATATATATATATATATATATATATATATATATATATATATATATATATCTCAAATATTTCTTGACCTGGCTAAGAGTTTGAACATTTCCTAACAATTATGACTTGTTGAATGTTGACACTATTAGTATAATTTGGTGTCATATTAACGAAAAGGGCTATTACTAAACATTTACTGGAGTTCCCAAGTGATAAAGTAGGGAGTTTCTAATAAACATTTATTTTTGATAAACATTCACAATTCTTCCCATACAGGGTAAAAACCATATGAGTTCATTTCATAAAATGACTTCCAGATTGTCACCGGGATGTAAGATAACTTTTGATAAACTCAGACAGGAAAAAAATTATCTCTGTCTTTTTAAAGATGATGCAGTGCTTTGCAAAAGTGTTTAAACCCTACACCTCAAATAAACAATTTTGGGATTTTATGATAAAAACCAACACAACGTACATGACTGATTTGAAAAGGAAAGGTTTTAAAGGTCTTTTTAAATAAATAATAATAATAATAATAATAAAAAAAAAACAGAAGTGCATTGTGTGTTTTCACTCTTACACCTCTAAATCATCCTGGCCAAAAATTTGCCCCCAGAAGTCACCCAATCAGTAAGTAAAGTCAACCTGAGTTTAGTTAAATCTCAGTATGACTTAAGAAATGATTTATTGGTCTGCATCATGAAGACCAACAAACACACAGTTAAGATAAATCTGTGGATAAGTTTAGAACAAGGTTAGGCTGTGAAACAATATTCCAAGCTTTCAACATGCTATCAAATAGTGTTCAGTGTTCAGCCTTTTCGAAAATGGAAAAAGTAAGGCATTACTAGAAACCTACCAAAACATGGCCATTCTTCTAAACTGAAAGAAAGCATTAATCACTATTGTATCTCTGGAGGAGCTGGAGAGATTCACAGTTCATTGTGGACGATAGTCTTAGTTATAAATTGCTCACTCTCCAAATCTGGCCTCATACAAGAGTAGCAAGAATAAGGCCAATGTTGAAAGAAACCCTTAATAAGTCCTGTTTGCCTCAAACCAAGTGGGGAACCAAACTTATATATGAAAGAAAGAGAAATGGCCTACATTGAAATTAGATAAGGTGGAAAATGAACAATGCCCATCACTCTGAATATACTAAGGCCTATAGTACACAACATGAGGGTGGTAGAATCATACTGTGCGGATGTTCACATGACCAGAAATTTTTGCCAATTTTTTAACAGATCTTCCCCTTTTGACAATCTTAAGGATGGCCCGATTATCAGGATGGCCCTTGATATTCCTATGAGATGTCCCTTGCCATGTGTGGTGTGTTGAGAATGATCCAGGCTGCTCAGAACGACACCGGGACCGCTCAACCCTTAAATCAGGGATATTCAACATATTGGATTGTCTTGACCCAATATCCAAGGGTGTGGGCTGTTTCTGAAGGACAAATGAGCATGCAACCTGTTAAATGTGACGTGTAGCTGATCGGAAAGTGAGGTGACGAAAACACGGAAGAGAATCCTAAATACAGGAGACAAAACGACTGTCATGGCGCACCAGAAAGTCCAGTAGACATTGGAGACGGAGGACCAACTCGTCAATATGTGGCAATGATGCAAATGTTTAACGTTTTGTTCAAAGCATATCATAATGACAATGTTTCCTGAATAAACATGGCCAACAATAGTTCCTGGTCGGCCATGTTTATTTACTCTGAACTCATGTTTGATCTTGAGAGGTTTAGCGAGATTTCCTGTCTGACATCTAAATGGTTGTGAGTGAAATCTGTTCATGGTTCATGGTGGTGTGTTGTGCTCGCCGTGTGCCACGTTATTAACATGTATTTTAACAAAATATGTTACTGTATAGCTAAAAAAATATATATTGTCATGTGTCTCTCAGGTTTTGAATATCAACCAACAATTTAAAATGTTTGCTTTGTTAGTCAGTTATAGGAGACTGTAAGAGTGGCGCCCAGCCGGTTAGTTTATGATTATGGTCTCGGCGGGTTTGTAGTTGTGCAATTATCATACATGCACTCCACACTTTAGATTTGTATTTCTAAAACCCATGCATAGTTTTCCTTCCTCCTCTCAATAGTTTTTTTCTATATATTTTTTGTTAGAAATATCACATTTTATCTTAATAAAAATACATTACATGTCTGGTTAAAATAGGACAAAATGAGAAAAACATCAATGGGCATTATTACTACAAGAAGGCAGTGTAGTTACATTCTTCCCATAACTGAATGTAAATGCTGTCTGCCTTAAAACTCTGAGATATGGCTGATCAATGTGGCCCGGGGGCCATTTGGGGTCCTTGGAGGGATTTTGTGAGGTCCCTGGATTGCAATTCAAGAATTTCACACCAATTTGGTTCACCAGCCTACCCAGTTTATGCTGAAACCCTTAGGCCAGGAATAATAATAATAATAATAATAATAATAATAATAATAATAATAATAATAAAAAAGCGGCTTAGGATACATAGTCATCAATCTCAAGTAATAAGGCAATTTTTGTGCTGTGAACTTGAGGCTTCATTTTCAGAAATGTACAATTTGATATTCCTGACAATAGGAGTGTGCAATTAGGCATTAACAGTGGTGTGATTGGTGGACCACAAACTTCTCAGCAGGGGGTGATAGCCCTCACAGCTCTTGGAAAGAAGCTGTTTCTGAGTTCATTAGTTCTGGATTTGAGGCTTCTGAAGCATTTACCCGGTGGGAGAGGGGCAAACAGTGTATTGCTGGGTGGGGGGGATCAGTGGAGATGTGTCAGACCCTTCTCTGGACTCGTGCTGCATAAACTAAGTCCAAATCCTCTAGACGGCATCCCACAATCTCCTGCGCTGTCCTCACCACCCGTGCTAAATCCTCTCTCTCTTTCACTGTGCAGCTCCCATACAACACAGTTATGCTGAGACATAAAATACTTTCTATGGTGGCAATGTAACCCTTTTTTTTTTTAGCAAAGACTTAAACAAAATTTTTTTTAAAGTGGAAATCACAAACTATAAACCTTTTACTAACCCCATATTTTTGGCATTCAATTTAATGCAAATGTAAATAAGAACACAAATATCCAGCAATTTAACTAAAGAGTCGACTTCCATGCACCCTTCTGTTACACATGGCACAATAAATCAAATGCCTTTGAAGAGAGATTAACCTGTATCGTGTTCTTGTTACTACGAATACATACACACGCACATGTAGATAAAAATAAATAAATTGGGACATCCTGTATTATGGGGTTTTGGTCCATTTTTTTAACAGGGCAAACATTTGAGACAAATTTTATGTTTCAGATCTACAATGATTTACAGATCTTTTTTCTAGAGAAGCCTGACTAATCTATTTGTTTTGTCAAAACATTGTGTAACTAGTTCATTGTTGAGCAGGTAAAAAAAAAAGATATAATCTGTAAAATATTTTAGCAATTTTAATTAAAAATATATAATCATTTTGGAAACCTCTCATCTAAGATTTCTGGTAACTTACAAAATGAATTCGTAAATCCCTTGCATTATCTTTGCTGGTCCTTCTAAAGTCACAGAGTTTGTGTATTTCCTCCCACAAGATCAGAACTTCATCATATCCCTGCTGCAACTCAGCCTGTTTGTTAGGGGACATTTATTTTAAAACAGTCTAAAATTGGCTGTAGTTCCTTAAGTTTCCACTCCAAGAGTTGCATGAAGTGCATCAGAGTTCCTTAGAGGGCATGATGGTTTCAGATCTGGATGCATTCACATTTGCATTAGAAACTTATTCATGACGTCAAGGTCACACTAAAGTGGCATGAATTTCCATTCACCTGAAATGCTTTCAGAAAGCTCTCCGAGATGTGATTTATTTTTCTCTTAAGCAGCCCAGAGCGGCCTTTTAACTCGACTGTGACTAAGGAGCATTAAATTTGCCGTTGAACTGGGTTATGAGCTTAATTAGTGCTTCTGTCAATGTTTTTCTCTGCATTGAGAACGCTAAAGAAATTCCACAACTTTTCCAGACTATCTGTTGGACCTCAGTGGGCTACATAATCAAGCTTTGTTTTTTTTCCATTTTTTTTTTTTTACTCAGTTTAATCAGGTCAATGAAATGTAGTGTGTTAAAAACAGAACTCTCTCAGAGAAAAACCCTGTGCCCAATTTCCTGTTTATGTTTTACCCATATGTCAGTTTTCCCATTATGTGGAACAGTTTCAGGATTCAAATAAAAGCAGTGTTAGATCTATTGTTTTTGATGCTAGGTTCCTATTGACTTATTTCTTTGACATATTGTTTTGAATCTAATTAACTCCAGTACACAAAGTCAATAATTCTTGGAATGATATGCAGTGGGAGTTCTCGTATGAATGGTGCCCTGGGTGAGCCCTTCCATCTGCCACCCCCCAGCCAATTAAAATGCAGGAAATTATCTGAGTTTCTGGGGAGGGATAAAACCTATTGCAGTTCCAAACAAACACAGTATCTAGTCTCTCTATTATCAGCAGCAAGCTCAGACGCCGTGTCAACACAAGTGGTGCAAACTCCTCATTTACTGCACATGCATAAAAGCAACAGAAAAGTCATTTTTTCTTTTCTTTTTTATCTAGTGCTCCTTCACCCCCTTTCAAAGGCTGCCCTAGGGAACTGCATGTATGGTTCACACTAAAGTTTTGCAGTTACGGTGTCACATTTATTGTATGTTCTGTTTAGGAGCACTAATCATATTGATCATTTACTCAATTTCCTTACTTCAGATAGTGGTTACAGGTGTCTCTTTGGAAAAGAAGCTAATTAAAGACCAGTAAATGTTTAGCATATAAAACAATATAAAGTCAACAAACCTCCTGTTAATCATACTGAGAACTGAAAGAGCTGGTGAACTAAACTCCCTGTTTTTTTTCTGCTCTGCCTCTTATGTCATTCACTGAACACTAAAAGCTCAAAAGCATGCCTCTGTGCACACTTTAAACTTGCACCACTCAGCCAAAATTTCTAAAAAAAACAGTAAAAAAAAGACAAAACAAAAAAAAAACTGTATTTAAGTGGCAATCTGTTGATGAGCACTCACAAGGGCCTTTCTGTTTAATGGTAGTTTCGTGAGCAGCCAAAACGAGAACTTCAGGCGGTCTGCTTTCCTGAAAAACAGAGATAAATATCAGGTTACACTGGTAAGAATCTGCAATACAAAATATCCATTTACATACTCATACAATCATCACTGATTGCCAGATTGTAAGGCGTTTAATGGTCACAGCTCTGATTCCCACAATGGCCATGAAAATATAAGGATGCAGGATTACGAGTGTAGCCTCAGACCCACTAAAATGTTATTTTTTTGTAAAAGTTATAGGGACATGTAGGTTGGTTGTTTTTAATGTTTTCCATTGCGGTTCTGGTTGTAGGTTGTTGTTGTTGATCTTCTGCCTTAATGCATTTGCAGCTACTATCAGATAAGACTTTTTCTTATCTGGCCTTCATGCCTAACCTTATGTGTGATGGGAAGTTAATCCTGTACACAACTCTGAACATGCTATAGCCACACTGAAAAGTGGTGGCAGTACCCTTCTAGGGGAAGGCTTTTTCTTCAGCAAAAAAGAGTTGCAGCTGAATACACAGTGTACTTTGAAGGTTGCAAAAACTTAAGCCTGTGGTGGAGGTTCACCTGCTGGCAAAATCAAATACATCATTACTATTATTACAACAATATTATTGTTATCATTATTGTTATTGATACAGCCAGAGCTACAATGAAATTATTTAAAACGAGGCATATTCACATGGTAGAATGTCCCAGTCAAGATTCAAATCCAATTGAGAATTTTTGGCGAAACCTGAGGAATCGATCACCAGTCGAACTGAGCTTGACCTATTCTGCAAAGAAGAGGGGACTAAAATGTCAGTCTTCGAATGGAAAAACCTGGTAGGGACCTTGATGCTCTAATTACAGGAAAAGTATTTTTTTTCTTGCCGGCTGACACACCAAGACTCATGTAAAACCTGTAAATGCAATACGAAAAAATATAAAACGTGGTTAAACAATTAAGAGAAAAAATAAAGTTTAAAGGTGCACAAAAAAAATGTTTCAAGGCACTGTATGGAAAAGAAATCTACCATGTTCAAACGTTTAACATTTGGTGAGTCTCAAAGTCTGATTAAATTTCCATAACCAAATCACATCTTTTATCTATGAAACCTGGGCCATTCACAGCTTTCCAATTTTCCTTCAAGGGAGCAGACAATCTTTGTGCTCATCTGTCTGGAGGATTGTAAAACATGTGGATGAGTTCAATTTGCAGATATCCTCTCTGCGATTAATACTGTCCACCCACTAATCCTGGCAGGCGTATTGAAAGACTTGAAACTAATCACATGGATTTCAGATTTTCCTGGGTATAGCTCAAAAACTATATCAGAGATGTAGTCTGACGTGTCAGTGCTGTCACCCTTCAGATACTTATACATGGACTCTTACAGTAAAGAAAGACATACAGAACCATCAGAAAGGGATATGATTTCAGACCAAAATTTGTCAATAGATTGAATGAAGCTAATGCCACTTATGATTAAAAGAGAGTAGATAAATGAGGTGGTAATATTAACAATAATATATATTTTTTTACAAATTACAGTCCAGTCCTTTTTCTCCTTAGCCAAGGTAAGATACTTTGGATCCCTCGGGTTCATGGGAAGCTCAATTCAAGAACAGCTCAGTTCTTTGATAAGTCAGTGACTGGTGGTTCTTCAAGTACTGACTTCAGTTGCAGTTCATTCCTCGTGAAACCCCCCAAACTCTTGAAAGGGCTTTGTGTCACAACACTCCCAAGGCTGTTGTTGTCTCTGTTGTTCTTACATTTTTTTTTCCAAAAACACTTTTTCCTTCGCCTCATTTTTCAATAAATGTTTGGAAACAGCAATTTTTGTACAACCGACTTCTTTAGCAATGATCTTTTGTGCCTTACCCTCTTGTAGATGGTTCTGAGGAGAGTCTGCTAGTGTTCCACGTGATTGTCTCTAGGCCATAAAATGACAATTCTGCGACACATTCCTTTTGTTTATTAGACCAAGATAACATTATACTCTTCAGAGCTGTAAGAAAATGAGCTTCAAGCCATAATAATCAAAATCAAGGTAGGTAAACACTTTAAAAATATAGATTTGTTTCAAACACACTGATGCATTTAAACTAATTTGATAGATTATTTTTTTTAAACAATTTAATTTCATGAGATGTACCTGTAAGGTTGTTCTAGAGTATTTGAATCAGCAGCATTTGCTGAATCTCCTGACTGTGCCATTAAGGTGTATAAGTCTTTGTATTAATTAAAAACACAATAGCAATAATATTTATATTAATTGCTACCTCTGTTGGTGAAATGATTGGGAATAAGAAACAGTGACAATAAAGTCAAGAGTTCACCCTATGTCCAGCAGATGTCACTATAGCAACACATTTTAACAAGAGCACAATTTATTGGGCACTGACACCATGCAAAAGCAGGCTGCTTTAAATTAGCTGTGTTCTTAAAATAGAGCACAAAATAAATACATCAATATTTAACACCGTTTTAAAATGCAAAAACCACCATTTTGCTTGTGTTATTTTGCTGGAAGCAAGTTGAAAATAAGTGTGTCTTTAAAATTGCAGATGATGCCAGGCTACGGGGAGGAAACCCTACCAGAACACACAGCCAACACCTGTTTACAGAACGGAAACCCTGCAGCGTTCAGGGGAGTAGGTGTCCGCACATGTGCGGTCGAAGAAGAGCATTTTGCATGCTTAAGTAAGGGTGCGATGTGTTTATCAAGAAGGAGCAGAAATATCCATGTAATGAAAGTAAATCACCTCTACTTTAGAACAGAGGGGGAAGCTGTGTGGTCACAGGATTTCACAGAATCTGCCATGTGCTCCACACACAAACAGACTCTTGGCGCCATCGTAGCACCTTTTCCACCTCAGAAATGTCACCGTGATAGTCAGGAAAAAATAAGAGCTGGTCCCTGCAGTGCCTTCTTCCCCTTTCCCCTCTTCCATCTGACACACACGGAGCAACAAAGACGCAGATGCTCTCCCTATCTCATGTGAACTCGCACACATATGCATATTACCACTGTGCTGCTCCCTCATCTTCTCATCCACTTTTATCGCTTCCAGTCACAGGCTCAGCACCAGCACAAGCTGATAAGCTTTTGGCACGTGGGGAAGCATCTATATTCTGCAGGATACAGCCAAGAAAATAAGCTGCACGACATTGCAATGGCAAATGGTGTAATTGTTGGTTGAACAATTTGTTTAACGACTGAGCTACGTATTTTTTTTTTCTGTGTGTGAATACATGCTTTCACTGTGAAAATCCGACAACGTACTTAAATTACAGCGGGGGAGAATTTGAAGAGTTGCAAAACTAAAAGATAAAGGGGGGGGGGGACTAAAAAGACAAGTGGGAGGATAAAGAATCTTCAGTCAGTTTCACTCACTTTCTATCTGATAATCTAAAATCTGAAAACATGTGATCTGCAGACTGGCAAAGCCACAGGAAGTGGGAGAACATAACCATGGGATGAAATTTATTTATAGATTCATTTGTAGAAGTTCATATGATAGCTGGGTTTTTACCTCTTTTTCTGTGGCTCATTAGGAAAGAATGAGCCCCGGTTTTCAAAGCGTCACTGAAGGTAGAGGTGAGGAGTTGGTTCCTGCTGTGGAATCACATGATCAATAAGGGATGAACAGGCTGTGGGTATTGGCATAATGTTTTTACTATATATAATACACACATCATAAAGTCTCATTTATGGCTCAGACAAATTACTTTTTTCCAAGTCCAAAGAGTCTTTGAAGTCTGAAAGCAACAGTGTTGGAGTCCGCCTTAGGACAAGTTCAACTGCAAAAAGTCTCGCATCACAAATGCTCACAGCTCAATTAAGACACGTGTCTGAATGTAGTGCTTAGTTCAAAGTATTGGTGTGGACATTTGTTTTTTGTTTTTACCATTAACTATTAATATTCCCTACATCAAAAGCTCCACCAGCAATAAGTTGTTTGTTGTCACTGATCATAAACCAAGCAACATTATTCTACAATTAATACGCAACAGCTTGTAGTCATATTTATTGTACTTGTACACCAACTTGAAAAAAAAAAAAAAAACACATTCCCTTCAAAACTTCCAGCCCAGGAAATGCAACAGTTTCTTAAACCTCTGGCACTTTTAAACAGGTTTGAGAAAAAAGTATATTTGGCTTACAAGCAGCTCAAAATAATCACACTGGGATGTTGCATTTAACATTTTACACTCCTTTCTTGCAATGTTACGACAAACCTGTGCAGCAAAATCTACCAAACCTTTTGTTTGGTAAGTTTTTTGTTTTTGTTTTGTTTTAGCTCATTTCATTAATCTTTATTTATTTATTAATCATATATTTTATGATGAGCATCACTGGTGCTATCCCATATGAGCCATGACCCACAGAAATTTGGAAAGAAAGCAAAAAAGAAACAACACACACACACACACACACACACACACACACACACACACACACACACACACACACACACACACACACACACACACACACACACACACACTGTTAGACCTCCAGCAGAATGCAACTGTGAAATTTAAGTTCTGTCTAGTTTTGCTGCTATTGTGCCAGATTGTCACACTTGCTTCTTCCAGTAATAAAGTGTCAGTAATTGCATGCATATGTATTATTGCCTGTAGCATTGTCAAAAACTTAACGTTTTAATAACTCCAAAAAACAGAATGGGGGAAAATGTGCAATCTCAAGATTCATGAAGTAGAAATGGGGAGTTATTTAATGTGAGTTGATGTTTATTTTATTAACATGACAGCAGTGAACCTTTGTTTTTACATTTTGATAATCAGTGGAACCCTCATTCTACCTTAAGTCATGTAACATACCTGATGCCTGTGTAAATCAAGCACTTTAACAATGTTTGTCTTGATCAAAATATGACCTAATATCAAAAGTAACTTCAAATTCACAGGACTGCTGTATCATAAATCTACGTTTTATGATGTATCTGCAGCAGCGCATCTCCAATCAGCTATTTCTCAATTTAAGGTTTTTTTTGTTTTGTTTTTTTTTTTACATAAAAGTCACACCTTTAGCATCCTTTGATCCCAATAAAAACTGTACATTAATAAGCTTTTTCATAATTTTGATGGGAGTTTTTACTTGTGAGCCTGCATAAGGCAGCATAGTAAGAATACACAGGGATGGACATTGTATAAAATCATGTTATGCTTTGGCTTTACAAGACCTACTGCTTTTATGTTTTATCACACTGGATGCCCTGAGAGATGCTATTCTCTTAAAAATATGGGGAATGAATATGACCTCATAACACTGCAATGCGAGTTGAAGGCCTATAAAATGGTATGTCCCTTCGACAATTACATTTCTGTGTCGAGGATATTGACAATCTCTTCTATCAGCCAGAATCACCAGCCTCAGTCACGACATGATTGCCTCCTGGACCATTTCCTAACCCCAACACAAGTATTTAATATCAGAACGTATTATATGAAAACAAATGAAACAAAAATCCCAAACACAAGGGTCTCTGCCACAATAAATGTTTTGTAGGTCTTCACGTTAAAATCTTTAACTACGAAAGTTGCTGTGGACAGCACAAGCCGTTTTTTTTCATTGATTACATGGGTACTTTTTAACCATTAAAATGTAACATCGCTTTAAAACATCCCTTGGGAAAGCACTCAAGTGTATTTTCTCATTCACATCCTATATTTTTGTTTCATTGATAGCTTTAGATTTTTTACCCCCCCCCCCCCCATGTCCAATAAATTACAGTTTTCACAAGTGGACTATCATAATAATAATAATGTGTGGTGAGTACCTAATTCAAGGAGGACAGATAAAAAAATCAGGTTAGCCAAGATGAGTTAAAAAAAAAAGTACTTAAGAGACTTACAAGACTCTGAAACGGATGAAGTGGACCCCAGGAGCAAAGCTGGAGAACAGAACCAGAGGAACTGACAATGAACTGGGGAAACTTGAATATAAATGTACTGAAAACGTCATCACTGAAAAAAGAAACAGCTGGGACTGATTGACAGAGGAAAAAGCAGCTGAAAGGTGCTGAGGTGAAATTTCAAAGTACTCATTAGTATACTCTGTATACAAAACAAGCACATCGGATTAATTTACAGTCAAACTACATCCAATTCAGGCCTAATTTCATTCAAGTCAATACAATTCAACAATATAAAGGAAAAAAATAAATCAAATTACATACTCATCATCTTAATTAAATCATAATACAAAGCAATTGATTTTGGCTTATCATAACATGCCCTTTATCTACAGGTGTGTTCACTTTGAATGTGGCAGACTGAGCGACAGATTTAAATGATATTCCTATGTACAGGTGCAACACGGGAGTGATGTGATGCAAAGCGACGTTAAGCGAGGCCACATAGGCAATTCTAGTGATGCAAAACGTGTCATTTTGGCAATTAAAGCGAAACCAGAGCAACACGACACCTGCGAGGGATGCAAAGCGACAGTTGCTGGAGTTGAAAAAGCGGAACTTTTGTTTCTTGTCAGGACGTGACAACCAATCAGGAACTGGGTGGGGCTGTGACGTGGGATGAAGGACTGCGGTGGAGACAAGCTGATACTGGGGGTCTCCGGTCAGCCTCAGTTGTATGACTCAACCACTGGCTGTTGACTTTAATCATGTTGAACTTAAATCAGTGCTCCCCAAATTCCATACATTCATTAAGTTCCTGACCAGAGACAATAATATATTAGATCAAGGTTACTAGAATGTCCCAAGAGCATAAAAAGCTGCTGCAGCTCCGCATTTAGGATCATCAGATCACATCTGTGTGGAGCTGATCCCTGCCTACAAACCATTGGTCCGCAGAACCAGACCTGTGATAAAAAAAACATTAATTTTTGGGCAGAGGAGGCCTGCTCAGCTCTACAGGACTGGTTTGAAAACACAGAGTGGGAAGTGTTTGAAGAGGACGCTGATTTAGAAAGTTAGACATCACGTGCTGTCTTATATTCACTACTGCACTGATGCAGTCCCACCCATGAAGACAATCAGAGTGTTTCCTAACTAGAAACCATGCGTGGACAGCTCGTGTGGGACCACTTCAGCAATAACAACCCATGCGACACGTGGAGAGGCATCAGAAACATCACGGACTGCAACCGCAGCGACCAGCGGCTCAGGAACGACCCGGCTCTCCCTGACACCTTAAACAGATTATTGGCACGCTTTGATTCTCCAAGCAGCAGGGAGCCTGAACATCTTCCCCGGCCAGAGGAGCATCACCAGCCTCTCGTCCTGCAGCTCCACCAAGTGACCTCCTCCTTGAAGAGAATTAACACCAACAAGGCTGCAGGTCCAGACATGGTGTCAGGTCGGACGCTCAAATCATGTGCCGAGCAGCTAGCAGAAGTTTTTATGGACATCTGCAACCTCTCCATGCAGCTCTCCACGGTTCCTGCCTGCCTGAAATCCACCAATGGAAAAGAAAAATAACAAAATACAAAAAATTATCAAAAACATAACGTTCTCCATTAATGTTTCCACCATAGAAGGAGACAGAAAAATGCACCGAAGCACTGAACCATGATAACTTTCTATACAGGGGGATATTAACTAAAAACAGCAATCTTTTAAAACAAAACAAAAAGTCAAAAAGCCATTTCATCAGAAAACTAATATAAACTAAAATAAAAAGATAGTTACACGTTGAACAGATGCACAGTGAGTAGACAAACAGAAAGCAAACAAGCTTCAAACAGTAAAATGTTTCTCATATTCTTCATTCAACTACGTGCCTCCTCTGATTGGGGATTTCATCACATCTACATTTCCTCTCATAGGGTCAGATGCCCCCTTGCATGGATGAGCGTAAGCATATATGAGTCACAGGATGGAGGGGAAACCTCCCACACTGCAAGTCTTCCACAGGAGAGTCGGGCTGCTAGTCAGAATCCTACACACTGTGCATCCCTGAGAGTCAGCAGAACTCTTCACTGCTGCGTCACATTAAAGGCAAGCTGACCCCGGGGTGGCCGTTGCCTGCTTTGTCAGTCTGACAAAGCCTGTTTGGCCCTTTTTGTTCCATTGCAAGGGCAATTTGCTATGTGTGACCTTTCAAAGGGCAACGTAATATGACAAAAGCTGTTAGCGTCTGAGGATCACCCAGGGGATTCTGACAATACAGGACATTTTTACAGTTTTGGAGTTTGTCTGTGTGTTATATTTAAAACGGACATCTTCCTCTGTTTCAGATGCACAAGATTTAGTATCTGACCAGCATATTTCTCCTTGCTGCACAACATCAAATTAATCTATAGCTAGCGGGGAAGAAAAGGGATTAACTGCAATAAAAAGATTAACATAAAAATAATAAGTGGGAAGCCGCTATGACACATCTAATGTAAGTATCCCTCCTTTTACCATAATCTCATGGCTACAGATCATGACAATTATATCTGTCTTTTGGCTAGAATGTAGCTTTGCCTCAGCATCATAGTGTTTGTAACACCCTAGGCAGAAAAATACAGCTGAAACGAGACTAAACATTTTCTGTTCTAAGTCAGTCTGGATAACTAAAATTGTTTCTATTTTTAAATGAAGCAAACAGCTTGAATCGATGATGTTACATTTTCAGGCATGTAGAAATTTTACCCAAGGATAAACAAGATGTGTGGAGGTCCAAAATTTCTCTTCCTGATACCATGGCTGTTCTCTTATGATTTTCTGATGGTTCAACAACATTTAGCAGCAGAGTGTACCTTAAGGCGGACTGACTGGTGTACCTTTAGGTAACTGCAATATTGTGAATTTATTTGAGAATCTTAAAAAACAATAGCCTCATCATCATCTGATGCATCTTCAAACCGTTTAAAGGCAAAGTTATTTTTGTGTATGTAAACTTATGACTTTGAAGAGTACAATAAAATATTCTATAAAAAGTCACCTCATTTATTCAGTCTGATTTAATTTAGGGCAGTAAGAAAAAAGGTTATGTGCCTATTTATGCAGTATACAAATACAACATTTTAATGATGTATAGATATATCTTCTTAAAAGAGAAATGGGACACTATTAATATTTTTTAGCATGCTGACAAATATCTTCTGATCCCATTATCAAAGAAAAAGCAACTTAAAATTGTCATCTGTTGTCTCTTCTTTTGATTTTGTTTAAGAAGAGTCTCACACAGAACAACTGCATCACTGACAGTTTGCCTTTTACCTTTCTGTTTTTTTTTTGTGTGTTTTTGATTTACATTGTTAGTTGATCAGGGGAAAAAATGTCTAGGATACTTTATGCAAATGCAGAGACTTTGATCAAACTGAGATGTTCATGTCCAATATACATAGTAGTACCAAAAAATGGAAAATAACTATTCAACATGTATATGTGTGAGAATATAATGGTGTATAATCATGTACATTTACAAATTAGAATTGCTTATGGGTGGATGTGTGACGAAAAGTACAAATCTGATAAATATGTAAGTCAAGGCGTAAGTTAACCAACACGAAATAAATAAATATACAAATTTTCTATACCTGCTTATCCTTGAAGGGTCACGGGTGGGGGTGGTGCTTTGCTCCAGTGGTCATTGGGCGTAATGCAGGGTACATCCTGGACATGTCCCCAGTCCATCCCAGGCTAACAGAGAGGCAGACAGGATAAACAATGATGGACAGACATATTTGTACCCAAGGGTAATTTTAGCGAGACCATGTTTTTTGACGTTAAAAGGCCAGAGTAGGCAGTGTTTCCTTTTTTCACCTCCAGATTATTGCCAAAATTAGAAATATTAAGTCCAGGAGTGATGCTGAAAAACTAGTCCATGGATTTGTTACTTCAAGGCTGGACTATTGTAATTCTTTACAATCAGGAATTCCACATAATGCAGTTCAAGACTTTCAGCTGATCCAAAATGCTGCAGCAAGAGTTCTGATGAAAATCAACAAGAGAGATCATATTTCTCCAATTTTAGCTTCCCTTCATCAGCTTCCTGGTAAATCAAGAATAGAATCTAAAATTCTCCTTGTCACATATAAAGCCCTTAATAATCAAGCTCCATCATGTATCAGAGATCTGATTACACCGTATGTTCCTAACAGAGGATTCTACAAGGATTATGGGAGGCAGATCTTTGAGTTATCAGACTCCTCTCGTGTAGAACAATGCAGACGACTGTCCACTGTGCCTCTATACGTTTTCAGGAGGAGTGAATGCTGCTCGTCAAGACTTGATGTAATCTGCTGGGTTTCTTTAGAAGTATCACAGGTACAAACAACCCATGCCTTTGATAACATCACTGAAAAAAACAGTATTGTTTGATGCCAGATGCATTTAGTTACTGCTAAAGCTAACTATATCACCCAAGCACCCGTGGATGTTTGTGAGAGTATATTTCTATATGTAAGGTTTACCAATAAGAAAAATGCTCAATAGTGGTTGTGAGGAGCCAAAGACCCAAGAAGGACCAACACAGGGATAGCTGTGTCCCCCATCCCCAGAGAAGCGCAGAAGAGAGCCCCAGGAAATCCTCCAGCAGCAACAGTACTGAAGCCCAAGGGGGCTAAGGCGAAGAGCCCGCGGGCTCTGCCAGCAGCCAGAATCGTCAGGTACCAGGACCAAGACAAGGAATATGAGCCATAAACGGAGCTTCCCAAGGTCAGGAACCCGAGTCCCAGACCCACCCAGGAGCAGCACAGCTACTAGGCCAGTAACTTACATTCGCCGGCACAGATCCCCCAAGAAAATCACAAGTAGCCAATGGAGGGCACCCCAGAGGCCTCCAAAGCCCCATCCCAGCGGGGGCCACAGACCCAGATGCCAGACCCACCACACCCCCAAGACCCAGGTACCCCCACATCAGCCACAATGCCCCACAGGACAAATCCAATGGACTCCCACCCCTACTAGATGATGGAGTCGATCAAAGGAGCCCAGAGAGATCGATCAAACGTGGAGGCAGATGCTGTCTCAAGACTAATACAATACAACAAAAGATCTCCATACTGATTAATACTAAAAATTATTTTTCCTTTTCCAATTCATGAAGATAGTTTTCTTTGCAATACATAGGGGAGTGAAAGCCATGCAAACTGATTTATTTCCCAAAGTGCTATCATCCACGTTACCCAGCAAGCAAACTGAGGGGGAAGGTGAAATATTACATCTCAGACACTTTGACAAGTTTTCACATATCTGGCCCCAGAACCTCTGAACTGGCGTAAATAACCACAGAGGATTATTGACTGTGCACTGTGAGCAGATATTAGACTGTGCAAAACCCATCCTGAACAATCTTTCACCTGTATAGTGTACTCTATCAAGGATTTTGCAATATATTAATTGTAAATTTGGGTTTTTAGTTATTTTTTAAACATATTTGTGACCAGGAGTTTTATTTAAAGCTGACTGTTAAACCTGTCTCCCATTTCATGATAGGAAGACATATTGAGTCATCTAGCTTAGACAATGTCCTGTTTAATTTAGGCAATAATTTTGGGGGGTTTAGATCAATGAAATCTAATACACATTGGGATTTGTAAACCAACTTTAATGAGCCTACATGTTTTTTTTTTATAGATTTAATTTGTTGATATTCTAAAAATGTATTTTTGTCATTACCATATTGTACATTTAGTCTATGAAATGGGATAAACTCAGTCCCTTCAAATATTGTTTCAGGAAGGTATTCAATATTTTTACTTCTCCAGTCTAGAAAGTTTAACATATATATATATATATATATATATATATTTTGTAGGATGTTAGGATTATTATAAGTCACTGTCATCTTAAGAAACTCCCACCATGCTGTCAGAGAAGAGCTGATGTTGATATTTTTAAAGCATGCATACCATTTTATATTCAAGCTAATAATTGGCAAGTCAGAAATCTTAATATCATCAGAAATCTTAATATCATCACATATTGTCTGTTCTGTTTCTAGCCAGCTCATCTAAGGGATTATGTTTTAACCATTTTGAGGTATACTGTAGCCTATTTGCTAAGAAGTAATGTTGAAAGTTAGGCCGATCTAGTCCTCTATCTTTAGTCTTCTGTAGTGTTTTTCAGCTAATACGCTAGGGTTTATCTTTCCAAAGAAATTCAGAGATGGAGGAGTCCAGAGATTTAACCCAGTCAACTGATGGTTTATTTGGAATCATTGAGCATAAATAATTAATTCTTGGTAAGACCATGATTTTAACTGTTGCAACCCTGCCCGTATATGAAATTAGTAGCGATTTCCACCTGGAAAGATCATCTTCTATTTTCTTTAAAAGCTGGATGTGATTAAGTTTTGTTAAATTGTTAAGATAAGATAAGATAGGCTTTATTGATCTCACATTAGAGAAATTCACATGTCACATCGGCTCAGTAATCAGTAATCATAGGAAGAAGGTGTCAAGTAGGACGAGGTGCATCACAAATATATCCATCATGTTGTCCATGATGGATAGTTGACTTTATATAAAGTATGCAAACTTGTTGCTTCAAAAAAAAAAAAAAGTCAAAAAGACATTTTGAACTTAAAAAATGTTAGTATGTGCAAGTTATACTCACTGAGTTAGCACAACGCTATGAACTTAATAATTTTGAGTAGACTTAACTTAATAGTGACAGTAAGCTCTTTTTGAGATTCAGCCTTTAGAGCTCATCTGCCTGCAGCGAGCATCCCGTCTGGATCTTTTCATATTTCCTTATTATGCTTCCATGTTTTTAATCCTGCAATTCTGCATTTGCAACTTGACAAGACTTATTACTCAGAACACTGGGATTTTTTATTTGGGTGAAGCGTTTATGTTTGATCCATCAAACAACCAGCAAATCACAGTATCCAACCTTTTAAGCAGACCTGCATTCTATGATATTAAATACATCCCATTAATCGTAACACCAACTTCGCTCATGGTTTTGTCTGGCTATACACATGGCCAAAAAAAATCAGCCAATGAGGTTAAACTGAGGTACACAAGTCTGCACCTTTAAAGCACTTATTTAAAATGAGTATAAACAACAAGTTGATGAGAATTGAGTTCTGCTCACTCAAAGTTTTTGATTAAACTAAATGTTGCATTTTACAGTGAATGGAATGAACTTATATTTTCCGTTTTATGAGTAACTGCAGTGAAAGTAGCACTATTGTCTGCAGTTTCCCCTGTTTTAATGAGTTATAGTTTAAAGAATTACGGTTGAGAGTCAGACTAGAAAGTCTTCTTCAAAATCAGCCATATTTGTGCATTAGCATGTCAATATCTAACTAGGTACTGAATTCACAGAGAAAGCAGTTTGTGACAAAAGTCAGAAGACTTTCAGCTTTATTGGTTGTGACTGGTCATTGTGAAAAAAAATACAAATTTTCATCAATAAAAGCCCCAATATGTAGATGCTTGGGAGAAGAATCAAGGTTAGCGATTGTCAGATTTAAAATGAAATCAAAGGAAGCAAAGCAATGAAAACTCACAGAAACTGCTGGTTTAGCATTGCTATCCACACTAATCAATAAATGAACCTAAAATCTGATAAAAATGTCAACCCCATATTAATTTTTGTCTCATTTTTAAAACCCTATTTTACAGCGTCTGGCTGCTTTCTCACACAGCATCACCTGTGCCCTTAATGTAATAAATTAATGACCACCCAGGGCCAGAAGGCTTGACATTTTCAGTGCTGCTCTTACATCTTTGTTTAATGTAGTTCTTAAAGTCAATTCACAATAATTTGAAATCAGTGAAGGAAGGTCAAAGCTTTTCAAAAGCAAGAGATTTAAAATTGGCCACAACAATCAGTGGATCTCTGTAATACACTGTATGTATAGGCATATTGATGGTAAATAGTAAATGGACAGCATTTATATACTTATAAAGGGACACCAATCACTCTAACTGCTTTTACACATTGCAGGTAATATTTACTAATTCACATGCACACTACTTCTCCAAATCAAATATATGTACACTGTGCAGCTAAGACACACAAAGACTGATTTTCACAACAGGAAAATTATGCATCTTAAGACAATAGGTGTTTAAAATGAATGCTTGACTACTCCCACTTAGGTCAAATTTACAGAATCATCCTTTACATTGCTCTACCCACACATTTACTCAACATATAAAAAGTTGCAGGAATATTAGTATAAAGGGGCTTCGTCACGTACTATGACAAATGCCTGCGGCAGTAGATTGCTCTCGTTGCGAATAAAGTTTTTTTTTAATTAAATTATAGTGCCTTGTTGGCTTATTATACTTTATTTCTTGGTTTTACGTTGTGTTTTTGCTCCGTTTGTTAGTAAACTGATCACTTTTGCATATATTTACCATAACAAGATCACTTGACCAGAAGTAGGATATTGCACTTGCACGCATTGAGTAAACAAGGAGAAGTAATGGAGCTGAGCAATGTAGGAACATCCAGCGGAGGTGCGAAAGGAAAGAGTAAACCAAAACCTGTAGATCGAGTTGGTCGTCGACCACACCAAGCTGCCACTTTACTGCAAGGCATGGTATGATTGTCAACTGGGTTACTTTTGCTCCTAAATTTTTTGCAGCCTCATTTTCTGATATCTCCACGGTACTGCCGGCAGATGACTCGGCAACGTTTATGTCTGCTGATCCGGTGCAAAGATCTTTTCAGGCTCCAAGAGGAATAAGTAAACACTATCAGGATGAACGCTTGGCATACATTGTTTTATTTGAAGATTAATATGTTTTATTTTTCTTTTTATGGTCAAAATATGTGACTAGGCACCTTTAAAGTTGATCTTATCAATAAATAATTCCGTATGTAAAAGTAAAGGGTGAAACCTTATCTATTTTGATCACTTACTCTGTCCATATAAGTTTTAATGTGGTCATATGAATATTAATGTGATATCTCTAAATGCATGTGTTTCTCCTAAGTTATTGATGGGAGTGCTCCCACTTTCACTCCATTTTGTTTATAATTTAGCCGTGATCTGTTGCTCTGCATGGACGACTGTGGCAGCTAGTTCCGTGCCACCGCTCTCGAACTGAGGATGTCAGAGAGAAGCGAGTAGCCTCTGGGGTCTAGCTTCCACTCTGCGCACTGTGAACGCTGTTCTATTCTAGGAAACTCCCTGAAAACTATAGGGAGCACAGTTTCTGACATTCTTACCTCTGGTGCAGCTGCTGTTTGGTTTGGGCAGGAGGGAGCAAGGTACAGAGCGGGAGCAAAGGAGGGCAACAAAAGCGGCGACAGCATAAAAGAGAAACAGGCTGATCTGTTCACCCTGGAGGCAATTACACAGCCAGCCGTGAACTTACATAACAAGTTGGCAAGCTGGACAGTCAATCAGCCAGCCAGCCTGCTATCCATCAATCCAAAAGGAAAGCTAGCCTGGTAAACAACTATCCAGCCTGCTAAAGCCAAACTTAAGTGAGTTGCTGTGACGCGACAGGCTTTAGACGCTGACTGTGGCAGGTGTGTGCCTCACTTTCATACCGCTGGCTGCCCAGGGAATGCTAACGGAAAGTGGCAAGACAGGAGGTGTGAAGTAGGAGGCACAGTATTTGACGGCAGCATGCGGTAGCTTTATATATAAATCAGAGATGGACGAGGAGTGATCCAAGTGATCAGTTGGAGAACTCCTGCTTTGCTTTAATTTCTGTGCGGCTGAGGCCAAGGACACTTTCTCTGTGTTGTATTTAATCAGGTTTGCAAAACAAGGTGCTGCTCATTGTCTGTCTGTTGTAGCCATTCGTCCTGAAAACCTGACGATTTTTTTAGTTTATAGTTTGTCATTCAAAGTAGCATGAAAGATAAAAAAGTTACTTTTGACATTTGACACCCTTTACTTACAGGAACTAACGGCACCTTTTTTTTTGTAATATTCCTTGAATTAAATGAATCTTTTATTTGAGCCACATAGTCTCAAAGTGATATGGAGTCTTACAGTGATATGGAGGACTTATTTAAAAATAAATCTGGAAATATATACAGAAATAAATACATGCTCAATAAATATATAATCATAGAATAAATCCACAAAAATACAGCTAATAAATGTAAGTAGCAATCAAATTATACATTGAGAAATGTAAATATCTCTTATAATTAGCTTATTTATTTATTTCTCTTTTTAATAATCACATCTTTTTTTTTCATTGTAATATTTATTAGAAAAACTGGAGGTGCGCATTACTGCCACCATCTGGTTGGAGTGTAGTTCTTAATGGTTCCATATCTCAATTGTGTGTATGTATGGAGGGAAAGTTGTCTTTTTATTATTCAATCAAACAAAAAGTAATTTAAAATAAAATGTGTGGTCAAAACGAAAAAAAAAATATTTGTGATCAAAATAAACAAAAAATTAAAACAATATTTGATTGATATATGTGATCTAAACAGATTTCCCTCCAAATGTATGTGCACATACTATAAAAATGTAATTATATTAATCTTTTTATATTAATTTCTATGTTTGCTCTATAAGTTAATTTACAATGTGCCTAATATGTTAAACTTTTTTTTAATCTTTTCAAATTCTAGCCTAAATCCACTTTCATGCTTACATTTCAGACATATAAATTATAACACATTCTACTGTTTCGTCCTCCTCACAGAGGTCACAACTCCCTGTATTATTATTTGGTATTTAAAAAAATTATCAAGGAATATAGTTATAATTATGTCTGGTATGCTTGAATCTTTCCTGTTTCCGGCCTTCATAATCCTATCTTAAAATCCTATATATATCATAATCCTATAAAACAATTTCCTGTTCTTCCACATTCAACTTTTCTGAAATTCTTACCTCAGTTTTTGATTGGTACTTTTTAATGCTCTAATTTACATTTATCTACTGTAAAGTTCTTCCTCTTGGTACGATTGCAAACATTTGTGTTACACAGTGCCAACTACTATACAGAAGTGGCCTGATATTGTGACATGTCAATCATCTGTGGGGGACACCTAGGGGGGCCAATCCAAATTCAGGGGTGTTCATTGAACCCCCCCCCCCCCGCTCCGCACATAACTGCAAATGTGCAGGAATATGGCACCAGTCATCATGTTGATTTGTTCAGACAGACAAATTCTAACACTTGGGCAGACACACCCCAACACACACAAATATGAAAATCAAACTAAATCATCTGCAGTATGCTCATGCATACCCCAAGAATAAACCATATGCCAATCTCCATTTCATTTGCATATGATGCCACCGGACTATAAACACACACAGGCTGGAGATCCCTCTACCAATCTCCAGCAAACACACTAAAAAAAATCATAATCTGGATACAAAAAAAAAGAAACTCTTAATGCTGATTCAAAGGAAGAAAGGCTGTACATGTATCAATAAATGCAAAGCCGGAAACAAATACTCTCTCAGTGTCGTGGCGGGTACCTGACGGAAGCTGCTGAGACATCTCCCCCTTCTTAGCTGGGGTTTGTAGATTAGAGGAGATCTAATGGTGCACACATAGTGAATGTGCTTTTGTTTTGCAGCCTTCCTGTAGCCAGGACAGACAACAATGATGTTAAGCAAAAGGCAAAAGGCCTTCTGAATTAAAATGATGAAAAATAAGTTCCTAACACCCCTTTAGACGTGCTTGCATTTAACTGGAAGATAGCCGTGTCAAGAGACATGAAGAACGTCCATTATGCTTTTAATCAACAGTTTGTGACATCATGTTGTTGTGCAATTATACACTGTTTAAGGTTATTTAATGTTTATTAAATAACCCTTTGTTAAGCATTGTCTGGTGATGATCAGCTCTAAACTGGTATCAAGACAATGATTGAAAGGGATGAATTCGAGCACTAGCGATCTTTTAACAGCAAAACCTGCACACACATAGAAAAAAGGAGTGACAACGTCTTTTCAAGTTCATGAATTTAATAACAGAAACAAAATGAACATCCAGAGAACATCACTATGTAATGCTGTTTACCTGAATTAACACAATATTTCATTCAATAAATCTTCTCTACTAGGCTAGTGAAACTTAACTAAACTACTAAGCAAAATGAAGATAAAAAGAAGTTAAGGAACTATGTACATGCAAACAAAAGACAAAACAAAAGTGGTCGATCATAATCAGAATACTTCAGTGAATCCTGGTTCACTGCAGATCTGATTCCAAAAAGCATGGAATGGAGTTAAAAACATTTGGCATGTGTTTCAATCCATTCACAATGCAAAGCCCAAGTCAACCAGAACATTATTTTGTCCTGAGTTCAACTCCCGGCCCGTGGACCTTTGCGGTAAGCCTTTTTCCATTCTATCAACACCATTCTCTTTAACTTACTGTCAGTTAAAAGCCACTAGTGCCCAAAAACAATATTTTCTCTCGAAGTGCAATGCTTGTAGAGACATATGCCGAAAGATGCGCAGCTGAGTTTGCAACCAAAAAGGGATTCTGATAACAAACCTTGAAAAATCCAGAGCTGATTTAAAAACATACAAGAGTAATTAAAAAAAACTTTTTCATCTTTCCAATGCAGGAGAAAATCACTTAGACAAGATGAAAAATGACAATGGAATAACATCCATCCATCCATCCATTTTCCGAACCGCTTTATCCCTCATGGGGTCGCGGGGGTTGCTGGTGCCTATCTCCAGCGTTATGGAATAACATGAAGTACAAATTAATACCAGTTGTCCAGGTGACCACTGGCAACCCCTTTCTCCAAACAACCATGTCATCAACATTGGGTTTAATGGTGGGCAAGTGTATAGTAGAGTATAAAAATAGCACTAGTGGATTGAAGCAGCTAACAGTATCACTTTCTACACATCTTAACTGTGTAGTTCACTTATGATGATTTAACTGCACTGTAGTAATGTAGCTACAGTATCAAGACATAAAATTAAGAACTACACAATAACAAAGCCTATTCGTACCTGAGGCACTTAATGGTCAATACCCACAGTTTCCTTGATTATCTGGATTTTGAGTCCACTCTATCTGTCTCACCCTTCAAATGAACTTTGTGGAGATCCTATCACTCAGCTTTGTTTCTTTTTTTTTGTTGTTGTTGTTCTTTGACTTAAGGTAATGAGAATAATTTTGTACAGCCATAAGCTCTGCTTCTACTTATTAACTTATGAACTTACAAGATGACATGGACAGTTTTACCCTATTTCTCTTAACGCAGACATTAAAAAAAAATGGCTTAGTGGATATTTTTCTTTTTATGTAACTATGGGAACCTTCTGTTGACAAGGGGAATGGTGTATAACGATCGAATTTACAAACACAATGTTTTCATTGCCACCAATATTTTTCCTGAGACAGAAACTGTCCTTATGTGAAGCTGTTATATATATATGCTCTTGTCCCTTTGTGCGTTCACGCCATGTCAAGTGAAAAGCTATACTTTTCCTCAAGCATTAGGTTGGAAGATGAGTCATCTGACAGAACATAAGCAGTTACATAAAATGTCGTCTGGTTTGCCTCTCGCACTACTTTTATTAACAGTGTAAGAAAGGAGAGAGATTGGTATCCTTTCTTAACAAGAGATGATAAGGACAACCCTCACTTTTGTAAGATGACACATTGATAGTCGGTAATGAGTTATTTTTCTCCATGACAGATAAGACATGGTCTCCTGCATACAAAAGAATGTTTTAAATAGTTCAATCTCAGAAATACAATTTAATCAACCCAGGAGGACAGAGATTTTTTTTTCTTTTGTGGCCAAGTGCTGTGTCTGCTACACAGAAGTGAGGTGGCAACCTGTTATATGGCTTCATGATTACCTATTGTCACTGTGCGAAGGTGTGGACAGCGGTGAGACCTGACCTAAAGGGCAAACCTTTCGAGATAGATGAACTTTGATATCACTAAAAGAATTGCATTAATTTCAAAGTATCCCCCCCTAACCACGGAAGACATTCCATGGTTAAAATAGGTCAGATTTTGGAAACACAAAAATTCTGAGGCTAGTAATTTTGACCAAATATGTATATTTAAGGGACAAACTGTCATGACCGTAAGCAGTTAATGTTTTTGGAGTTACAAATTCTAACTATTTTCAGTCTGAGCTTTAGAGAGTGTCTAGAGCTTATTCATGCTTGACTTCAATTTTAGAATGCAAAACATTTTAGGAGACATGATTTGATGTATATTTGAGGTTCTACGTTTAAGATGTACCTCCAGCGGAGATGGAGATGTCCAAGGACAGAGCCAACATTGAGGGGACACAACATGTGCTTCTCTCAGCATATTCTTTCTCAAATTATTGATATGATACTATAATGCTAAATATATAAAGGGACATTTTCAGAAAGTTTCCAAAAGAGGTGACTAGATTGGGGTCATACAGCCATTATGTTTCACTTTAGTTTTATTTATAGGTTGGGATGGGTGGTGTTACACTATGAAAGACGAGTGGGTTAGAGCTTTTTTAGGCAGCAAAACAGGTATCAGTACACCACAATGGTATGTTGTTCTATAAAATGTCACATCTGGTATAGCTGGTACTTGAGGTAAAAGCTGTGCTGTCCTCAGTTCCAACTAGAGTTGTTTTTTGCTTATAAAAGCAAGGTCTATTGAAAGCATGGTAAGCTTTATGTTTGACATGTACTCATTTAGACCATATTTATACCTGAATATGGTCTTATTTTAGCCATATTTAAAAAAGATAATAAAAAAAGTTAAACATTTTCTTTTTTGAGGACACATATTACACTTGATCTTTTTAATAACCCTAACACCTCAAGAGGTTTGGTCCTATGAGCCATTGTGTGCCCTTTACTCCAGGGTTCTCTGCGAGTCAAGTGTGAATAGAGTGAACCATTTTGTATAATCCAAGAGAAAACAAAAACCTCGAAAGAGACCATTAGAGGTCCTACAAGAAACCCCCAAAAAATAGTTTGATAAATATGTCCTCCGATCCATGTATGGGGGATTCTTTTTACTTTTTCTCAAGCAATGACTATATGTGATGGAGCTGCATATTCGTCCTGAAGAGTTCCCAATTACTGGAGTGGAGTAGCAGGAAAAATATGCTTCAACTGAGGCAGAACATGACAAAACAGCCCGCTGTCAGGAGTGTGTTCCTGATGCTTTGATGTTTTTAAGGGTAGCCGGTTCATTGACATATTTTTTATTCAGCTGTACAGTTCTCAAAGAGGCAGATGAAAATCTCAGAATTTTAGCATGTGTTAAACCTGAGAGATTTTAAACTTTTTGTTTTGCTTTACATAATATGCAAATAACAACACAGATCATCTAGCTTTATAAAGTCACAGCGGATGTGGTGTATTTGTTTAAGGACTTTGACACTATCATTTTGCTCTTGTTAGTCTTGAGCTACATCAGGCTTGAAATACATTAGGTTATTTTTCTGCTATTAAAATTGATTCATTAAAGTTGTCCACAGTAAAACACCTAATCCTTCTACGGAAAATCAGAGAAAGATTTCCCCTGTGCTTGCCGAGCCAGGGAGATTAACTTTATGATGGCCTAATCTTTCTAATGCAGCCCAGTTTCAGGGATGGCGGCACGACACTTTCCTCAGATCTGTTTTGTTTTGTCTTCTTCATTATCTTAATGTACTTGTGTTCCGCATATTCCAGTGTGGAGGGGGTACTGAGGGCTTGCCGTGTTTGGTCTAGGCTGCAAACAGGACTTTTGTGCTTTTCTCGTGATACCAGACTTAAGGATTATTTGACATAAAACTCCAAAGATACTTTGCTTAAACAGAAAAAAACAAACATTTGGAGCAGGTTTGCCTATTTAATCATCTATAATGTATACACTCACTGGCTATTTTATTAGGTACATCAGGTCAGTTGTTTTTTTAATGTGTTTTTAATGAAAACACCTCGACATCTCCTGGACCTGACAATATTTCCTAAGACTAGCAGCTGACTTTATAGCCTCACCTTTTCCACCTTATTCTGGCCACAAATGAAATTCCATCAATTTAGAAATCAGCTTTTGTTATATCACTCTTAAAACGTGGTGACCCAACAATTCTAGACCAATATCCAAATTATCCACCCTGGCCAAACATCTACATTCAACTTATTATATCTGATTTTCGTCCGTCCGTCCGTCCGTCCGTCCGTCCGTCCGTTGTCTTCCGCTTATCCGGGGTCGGGTCGCGGGGGTAGCAGCTTCAGTAGGGAGGCCCAGACGTCCCTCTCCCCAGCCACTTGGGCCAGCTCCTCAGGAGGAACCCCAAGGCGTTCCCAGGCCAGCCGGGAGACATAGTCCCTCCAGCGTGTCCTGGGTCTTCCCCTGGGCCTCCTCCCGGTGGGACGTGCCCGGAACACATCACCAGGGAGGCGTCCAGGAGGCATCCTGACCAGATGCCCGAGCCACCTCAACTGGCTCCTCTCGACGTGGAGGAGCAGCGGCTCTACTCTGAGTCCTCCCCGGATGACTGAGCTCCTCACCCTATCTCTAAGGGAGAGCCCAGACACACTACGGAGAAAACTCATTTCAGCCGCTTGTATCCGGGATCTCGTTCTTTCGGTCACGACCCAAAGCTCGTGACCATAGATGAGGGTAGGAACGTAGATCGACCGGTAAATCGAGAGCTTCGCCTTTTGGCTCAGCTCTCTCTTCACCACAACGGATCGGTACAGCGGATCGGTCTGGTTTTAGGAAGCAACACAGCACAACCACCACTTATATTCTTTGTAAAGCTCTCCACTTTTTATTCATGATTATTCAATATTTTTCCTAATATTTATTTATCCTCAATAAAATTACATTACTAGAGCCACGCCTTTAACCCGTCAGCCCGCTGAAACAAATTAATTTTCCCCTATAGGGTGATAGTTTATCTTATCTAATAATAGTATGTGTACTCTCTTGCTCCACTGTTTATGTGGAGGATCAACCAAACAGCTCTCTCTGTTTCCACCATCTGCCCTGGTTAAGACACTCCTAGGCTCATTAAAAGTCATCCTCACTATCTTAAGGCCTAAGGTGCTTTGTGAATAACTTTTATCTTACTGAAGTAAAATTTTAAGAATTTCCCAAAATCCCGACAGAGCTACTTTTAGTCTTAGGATTCTTTGTGAATACGGGCACAGGTATACAACTAATTTTTCTATACTCTTAATTGCTTTTTCCATACTGTTCCAGAGCTAGGGAATAGTGAAATCAAATTCCATACTTTTCCAGACTGCATAGGAACCATTTGAGCCACTTTAATACTCCAATTTAGTCCATCCAAAATAGATGGATCGAGCCTAATGTAATACTTTTAGTGTTGCCCCTGTTCTAAAAATAGAAGCTGCTGATGAAAATTCATCGCATGAATGTGACATTTTATGCTTGGAGGTATCCATGCAGTCTCAATCTGTTCCCATAAATTTGCATACAGATAATTCACAGTGGCAGGAGCAGTTTGAAAGCTAGACTCTTGTGATTGCAAAGTTAGTCTGATCACAAAGTTTTGGCTCAGGAGGCACACCTGTTTCACTGAACCAGGTCCGTAGTGCAACAGATTAAAATGCAGTGTGTAAGAAACAAAACTTCTGAAAAATAAGGAAACGTGGAGGCAGTGAGAGAAAATTGCTCAGACATTAGATTCAGGTGTGTGGAAGCAGTGATGCGTCTAAAAGTTGCAACACATTAGCTCTCAAAAGACTGGAGTTGGAGACCTCTGGTCTGTGTAAAAGGGGAATGTGATGATATTAATCCAAGCAAACACTGAACGAAAGGAAAGTGTCGTAAAAATACCTTTATTTATACAAAAAGGTTGATGACAAGGACCAAAATTAAGAGTAATATTCCTGTCTTTAAAATTTGAAACACTAATCTTATTTTTTTATATTGCTATGAAAGAATTCGGCTAGAGTTTTACGTGCAAAACATGTAATGAAATTAGCCTGATTTTAGCATCACACCACAAATAGAGTGACTGATTTTTATTTTACCTCACAAGTACTGTGCAGAAATAACTGATACGCGTTTGGATGGAAGTGTGTAACTATGCAGCTTTAAAATGAAGAACTCTGTTAGCATAGAAAAACTATATACATATAGATAGATAGATAGATAGATAGATGATAGATAGATAGATAGATAGATAGATAGATAGATAGATAGATAGATAGATAGATAGATAGATAGATAGATAGATAGATAGATAGATAGATAGATAGATAGATAGATAGATAGATAGATAGATAGATAGATAGATAGATAGATAGGACTGTCTGTTTTCTAGTAAGCCCTGTGCTTGCTGCCTGGCTCCATTGAACATGACTGGCATTTGCCAGAGAACACATTGGCAGGTTCGTCAGTGACACCATGTTCTTTTCACACATGAGAGCAGGTTCACTCTGAGCTCATGTGACAGACGTGACAGAGTTCTGGAAAAATGGCGCTGAACAACATGCTGCCTGCAACATTAATCAGTGTGATTGGTTTTGATTGGTGGGTCAGTAGCTACGTTTACATTAATCTGAATAAAAATGTCATGCAAAAAAGCCAATCTGAATATCGTGATTGGATTAAGCTCAATTGGAATTACAATACTATTCCGAATGAGAGGGTGGTTCATGCCAGTTGATAATCCGATCAGCATGCATGTAAACGCTTGTCAGTATCGGATTATTCCAAATATGGCAAACTGACCCGAGCACGCATGTGCGCCCAACATAAATGTGATGTATTTCTGCATAGTTCAGTGGCGGAAATACATCGGGAAGCAAAACTGTCGGGGCTCCCGATACAATCTTTCTATTCGAAACATTAAAAGAGCTCAAAATTACTATTTATTCAGTAATAACTCAACCAAATTAGAACCTTGTGTATGTCCAGCCTAGATGCTCGGAACACAAAATAAACTTTTACACCACTGCTTTATTTGCTATTTTTTGTTGTTTAACAAAGATGGAAGTATATCTACTTCTGTATTTTCTTCTTCTTTTAGGGAAATGTGATTGCAGCGCATGTCAGAGTGGTTCTATTCTGAATAAAGCCAGGTGAATATACAAGCACATTATAATTTGATTAATTGATTGTGTGCCCATAATTGGTACAACCTGATTATTTTTTGTTTTGTAATCTGAACACTTTTCAATTTGATCATGAAAGTTTATGCATGTAAACAGCTATTGTTGTTTTGAAAGGCTTATACCTGGAGGGATGCACAAACCTATAGAGGATAAATGATGGCATCCTGACAGCCGTTAGGGATTGGGATGAGACCCGTTGTTAGACCCTTTGTTGGGGGTGACCAGTTCCTGGTAAATTTGTATGTGAATCTAAGCTCCAGAGGCCTGCAGGTTCATAAAGCTTGGAACTCCACACTACTCCAGACATTTTGAATTGAGAAAGTTTCCTGGATGGGAAGCAATCCACTGGTATTATGTTTTGGTTTTCGTCTGTGTCTGTCTTTTGTGATCATTTTGTAGTTTATTCTATTCTCTGCATAGTTTGGGCTATTTCTGTCACCACTGTATTTATCAACCCTCCTTCGATTGTTTCTCTCGGTGTGCAAGCTCATCCCCCCTGTGTTAATTACTTATCACCCTCAGCTGCCCTGCCTCTTCACCTGATCCACATTGCCTCCGGTTAGCTTTTCTGGTTTGCCTGTCATTTATCTACTCCTACTTCAGTGCATCTATTCTTACATTCTCTTTGCTCTCCAATGGATTCTTCAGTAATTATTGTTTTTTTTTTTTTGCGGTTCTGTCCCATCCTTTCTTTATACTCCAATCTCTGTTCTCCTTGTTCCAGACTGTAAGTTATTTTGTATTTTTACTTTTTCATTCAAACCAATTCCATCACTATGCTGCTCCCAGGTACCTGTTGCAAGTTGCTCCAATTCTTGCTCCACTCAACATGATAGCTTCATGTAGCAAGAGGATGCAGGGAGTTCCTGGTGGAAGAGCGAATTGATACCATTGACTGGCCTCTATGCTGCCCTGACAAGAATCCAATAGAACATATCTGGGAGATGTTTAGGTGTAGGCTTATTCAATGCCACCAGGAGCCTGTTTCAGAAAGAATGGTCAATGTACCCAGAGTGGAAAGCAGCTACTCTGAGTAGTTCTGCCTCATGCTGTAATACTCAGCCTTTTCAGTTTCAGAACAGGTGGACTCAATCGGGGCCTTGTTTCAGAATGCTGGATTAGTGGATATTCAGAGTCATTTCTGGGGTAACTTCCTGCGTACCCTGGCCTTTTCTGTTTCAGAAAGCTCAGAAGCCTTTACCCAGAGTCCAATTATGACAACAAATTATTCCGTGAAACAACCCTGCTACCGAGCAGAGTTGTTAGAGCTAACTCAGAGTTTTTCCTTCTTTTTTGCTCAGATCTGCACAAGGACATGTCGGAAAAGGCGTGTCCTTTTCTGGAGGAGCAAGTATGTTGGAGTACAAACACTCCACAGAAAACTTTAGGGATATGCTGATCAGACCTCGATAAAATGTCTAATCATTTCTGGATTAATATATTTTCAAGCGTTAACCTTTTTCTCCGCTGTATTTGATTCATAATTATCCATATATAATTTATAATTAATTAATTTTCTTAGCCCATACATTGCGCTTATAACACAATGAGGGGACAAAACAATTTCTTTGTGCCACCCTTCGTTTGTACGCCAACAGCAGATTTTTTAATAACGGAAGGTGACACATAAAATCTTTCAGAGGCAACTGTATGTCGTGCTGTCAGGAATGTTACTGTTGCACTCAGTTACTGTGTAGAGTTTAAAGGTGTTCTGTAGTCAGGGACCCACAAGATTAATAAAATAACTACACAGAATAAAAGCAATAATTCATTTTGTGTCAAATTTCGAGACTTTTAGCTCTAATTTTCCATTCATGTATATTAGTTTTGATTCATATTCCATTCCAGTCCCAACACCGTTAGGACTGCAGCATATTTCTTCCCCTAAATAACCACACCTTTACTTCAACCTAAAATATAAATGCAGCCTATATGATTGATATAAAGTGAGGTTGGCACAAATTCAACAATTTTTTATAAGGATGGGTAAAGCCAAATTCTGGCAAAAAGATGAACATATCAGTTATTTTAATAACCCACACAATACAATCGTTGTTTATGTTCATTATAGCCAATTAATGCTTTAGTTGATTAAGTTTAAACATAAGAATAACTAATAACTGGACCATACCTAATTAAACTGTATTTTCATTCTTCATCTGGATTTGCTGCCACATTCTTTTTATGCCTGTCACGTTGCACCTAGACACGCAATCAATGCGACCACCATTTGTTGGGTGTTGAATGAGTGTAGTGTGAGAATGCAGCCTCAATTCTCCCTCAAATAACAATCATCACTCATGCACTGACTTTTTCAGCAATTCTCTGCCACTACCTCGTTTTTTCAGCAGTTTTACATGGTTCAATATTCTCCATATGCCGTCATTAAAGACTTCTAAATCCGCTTGCAGAAAATGCGCACTTTGAGGGTTCTTATTTCTTATTTCCTGCCATTGCCATGGTGTAGTAGCTCGGGGTAGATCGGCCATTTTTTCTAAGACGGGGTCCACGTCCATCACTACTTCCCTTACAGTTTGGCAACTTCTTTCTAGATATTTTTCTTAGTCCTGAGCATAACAACTCCTATTTTATTTTGCAATAATTTGGAGATATAACTATTTAAAGAAAAATACCACAATGCTGTTTATGAAATTTTGAATAATCTAAACTACTATGATCTGCTTGGTCTGCTCTCAATGAAGTCTATTAGAAAAAAAGATTGTAGCTAAAATAGGCCTTCATCAAGACCCTTCAAGACTGACTAAAGCTTATATAAAAAGCATGTGTTTTTTGGTGAAAGAAAAAAACTGCTTTCAACCCCAAGAGTACCATTCCCACAGTCATTGACAACAAGACATCAGTATGTAAACACCAGCATGGGAAATGACTACATGGGTTTCATTTGGGGGAAAAAAGAAAATAATTTCTTGAAAAAAACTAGTCAGCCTTTGGTATATTTGGATCTTCCGACTAAACAGTGATTTTAAATACAAAGCAAAAAAAAAAAAAAAAAAAAAAAAAGCCAAGAAGAGGCTGACCGACAACAATATTATGAAAAAGTCCAACCTCAAGACATAAATCCCCCGAGGAGCTTTCTTGAAGGATGGAATAAATACCACAGTGATAGCAAAGAAGACCTTTTCCATCAAAGACCATGAGAAATGAGAAGTGGAGACGTGGAAAAAGCATGATAACGATTATAAGTATGTACAGCTTGATGAAATAAAGGCTTTGCTCCTATCTGTCAAGTACAGATACAGTAATAGATGTGGTTATGACATTTTAGATAAAGCTAACAAAACGATACAAGTACAAGCATTTTTTTCCCATAATGTCTATCCTAACATTTCACAGTTACTGTTTTAAAGCCCTTCTATTTTCACTAACTAACATAAAGGCCATACTGCATTTGGGAGCCATAGAAACAGTTAAACTGACATAGTAAGGCCTATATTATGACACACTATCTGCTATGACACCTATGTCAGAAGGGAGGAGAAGATGGCCCTGGTTTTGAAAAATGATCCCTCTTATTTATAAAATTGACAAGTTGTATTAATAAGAGGATTCTTTGCATTTTAAAAGATATTGAACCCTGGTTTATGTTGATGATCATGCCTTAGTTAGTTAGTTGTGCTATATTCATTTCCTTTACAGATGCTGGACTTAACAAGACCCTTCATCCAACTTTAAATGTTATTTAAGATCTGCCTTGTGTGTTCTTAGTGTGCTTTTTAAATGTTCCTCAACAAAACTCAGAGGCCTTCTTTGAATAACTGAATTTAAACTGAAATGATTTCATATACATGTGGACTCTGAGTTTATTAAGCAACTTCTGGAAGCAGTTGGGTGGACTGAATTTATTAAGCGGTACCAGAGCACAGAGGGGACATACAAGCACTTTGCATTGTCCCTGTACTGAATTGTGCTATATAAATAAATTTGCCTTGCCTTGCCTTACAAATGCATGTCAGTCTTCAGATTTCTGTTTGTAAAATAATTTTCAAATCACATGGAATGAAGGGTAGCCTTACCTTTAGAATAATGCGCTGCTTTGTGAACATTTAATACATTGACCTTGCAACATGGGGTTGTAAGGTGTCAACATTAGAAAAGTTCAAGTCCTTTGAAAGCATTGCAGCTTGCAGCTGGAATGTGTCCCAAAAAATAAGAAGTCATCACGAATGAAAAAAAACAACAAAAAAAACAAAATTCAACTTTCTCTTAGATTCCTAAACAAACCTAAAGCCTAATTGAGAGCAAGTGGCAGTGCAACTTTATCTCTGAGATGTCGTCTCTAATAATGTACTTCCGTGGCCAGAGGAGAAGCATCCAGCAGCTCATGTTTTGGCTGGAAGATGTTTCCCCACCCATGGGAGATGCAGGTTCACGTTCATTCTGATTTGCTTTAAAGAAGACAGGCGCAGTTTCCAAATTTAGACACTATATATTTCAGCAATTAGCGCTATTTCTGTTCCACAACATTGTTCTTTTCATCATACATGCCCTCCAAAAGTGTTGAATGTGGAGGGAAAGAGCCACGTGCGATAATTACTCTTCTGCATTGCTACTTTTTTTTGCTTTAGCAAATCTGCATAAAAAAGTAAATGATTGTTTATCTTTTATTATTATTATTATTATTATTATTATTATTATTATTATTATTATCATTTTAGTTCAATGGTATTTTCTTTAACTACCCAGAAGTTAGCCAAGCTGTGATAATACAAGAAAATAATGTGGCGATTTCAGAATATCTTTGGATTATTGAACAGGTCTCAAAAAACATACATGATATATTAACAATTTCACAACAGTTGGAAGACTGAGGGCTTAAAACATACTTATTGCTAAAAGAGAAAAAAGGCTGCAAAATGCTAATGGATTGTGCAGGTGAAAGTAAGGAAGGTACCACAGCAGAGTGACAGAAGACAAACAAAAGTATGCAACAAGAAGAAGAAATTTCTCAGAGCGCCTTCAGCAGACTGCTAGGCTCCCTGCCTGCTGGACTCCCAGGATGCCAACAACTGCAAGGCAAAGTTAGCGCCTCTCCATTCTGTTTGTTCAGCGAACTGAACCAAAATAGATCCTGCAGCTGGTACAGTAGCAGGCAGGATGGAGGAGTAAGTGGGCTAAAAGAGAGAGAGAGAGAAAGAAAGACTAATAGTGAGCCCGAACTGGAGGTTTTATTTGCAGGGTGACAGATTAACTCCAACTCTGGGGCTTTACTTTAGTAAAAAAAAAAAAAAAAAGTCAATTTCTGTTCACTGAGGGGTAGACAGAAGGCATTTCTGCTTTTGTTTTTCTGAAAAGTTGATTGTTCCCATTATACTTACATTTGGAAGTAAAGCCATGTTTTATCTGCTATGTCCATGCACATATGGGGGAGTACATTTTTAATCTATTTGTATTCAAAGACGTATAAAAGCTACAAGTCAGTGATTTGAGGAAGAGGAACAAAGTGCATTTGCATTCACATATTTAGGTATTACATTTACTCAGTTTTCCAAACATGAAAACTCACTCCACAAAGTTTGAATCACCCAAATATTATGCACTAGGGTTTTATTACTAAACATTTCATCATAACCATTTAAAGTAACAAAATTCTAGCTGTTGTTTTTAGTACTCACATGAAAAAAAAATCTGCGACATTTGAATGCCTTTTGTATGTAAAGCTGTTCCACACTGGTTTTTATCATGCCATGTTCAGTCAACATCTGTATGTGGGCCCCATATGTATTTTGCTTTGGCACAACGTGTTCTAATTGATCCTTGGCTCACAATGGGCTTCTTGAATGGGATCTGATTGGATTGATTAAATGCAACCCATGTCAGGAAAACCCCTTGGACACCCTATGTAGGTCTTGGTCAGGTCTCAGATAAGTAATAGGAAAATCAATTTGAATTGGCAATTCATCTCCAGCCTGTTTCATTTCCTGCAAACAATACCATCTGGGGCGCAATTTTTAGCCTTTCTCCTAACCTGTGGTTGTATATGTAACTGTTCTTTGGGGTTGATGCATCAAAAATGTTTTTTTTTTTAAACTTGTCTGAACACAAACAAAAGGAAGAGATTTTATGAAAGTACTTGCATTGTTTGTCAAATATCCCCGTTGCATGTATTTAGTATGTGTCTCACTGCACCCGTGGCATTTTGCCTAGACATCACTATTTGTTTTTTTTCTGTTTCAATACTTCAAAACTGGGGATGGAAGTTCAAAGCTCCATTCACCATTTATGAGTGCACTCCTAGACATAAAAAATATATGAATTTGCCATGTCAGCCACTTTAAGCATTTTTAAGCAATCAGAGCATCTACATAGCAAAGCACAACGTTAAATAGTGGTACTATCAAGTAATTGCTACAGCTGTTTGTCATGTTGGCGTTTTAGTCTGACCCTTGTGCAGACAGCAACTACAAACAGCAGAGAGGGGTTTAATAAGTTTGACAAGAACTTGTTCATTTTTCTGCTACTGGTCAAGAACAGCACTGGGAAGGAGATGTTATGGTGCGTTCACACTGAATGCATTTTCAGCCACCAGAGCAACAGATTTACACGATATGCCTATTTACAGGTGCACCACAGGAGGTGCACCGCTGGAGTTTAAAGATCAGAACTTTTGTGTCTTGTCACGTTGCGAAAACGCATCAGGAACTGGATCTGTATGTGGGAGTGATGTGGGGAGAAGGATTGCAGCGAGACAAAGCTGTTTTCATTCAACAAGGAAGACAAGCTGATGGTGACTGAAACATACAAAGTGCTCATGCGGTGGCGAGGAATGTATGTTCATGTGACACACATGGTGTTTTTCTTCATTATGTATTACATGTGTTTCGAACAATAAGATTAAGGGCTTAAATCTTGTTCTGCTTATTTATTTTCTTCCTGACATATCATTGCAAAGTTACTGTTTGAGTTCAGAAGCTACACATACAAAACCGTATTCAAAGTAATTCAATTGTCCCATGATATTTTATAATGTTATCCTATAACATCAGATGACTTCCTGTTTTTAAAGTCTTTTCTTCATTACAGTTCTTGTTCTGTACAGTGACACTGTGAAATTTAGTTACAGTGCTAATGAAATGACAACAACAAAAGACTGTATGCAAAAAGCCATCACTGTACATGAGATACAAAAGAAGGTCCCACAGGTGCTGTAATGATGTAGGCACAACAGATGGCTCAACTGGATTAGCATATTGCTGGTAGTACTTTTCAGATCCAATGTCTGTGTGCATGGGGTCCTCTTCCTAAGGACATATGCTTCCAGCACATGTCCAGATCCTTGGCACTCCTTCCTGCCCAGCTTGTCCGAGTCTGTCTTTCTGGTACAGGCGAGGGTGTAGTCAATGGCGTTTACAGGTGCTGTCCGACCTTCCTCAGTTTTCGAGTCAACACGCACAGTATGCTGCCTCATCGGAGCATGTTTTTGCACATTTCCTCCTAATGGCTGCCTCAGTCTTAAAGAGCACAGCTGCAACAGGTGAGCAGGATTCAGCCACACCAGCTTTGCAGGTACAATGGGCAGAATCCACCTTGCCGCTTACATCAAGAAGAAACCAGGGCTTTGGTGGAACCTCAGCTGCCGAGAGTGCAGAACCTAAGCATCAATAGATTTTCAAAGCACAGATGGAAAAAGCGGACGACAAGCCATATAACAGCAATTTGTTCACCATAACAACTTGGTATTTTTGTTAAAATTATACCGGGTAAGAGTAATGTTAAAGTTGTTTACAGTGTTACTCATTGGTTATTGATGGTGTAAAACATGTCATTATTTCTCTTTTATTCAGTAGTCTCAGCAGGATTAAAATAGTCTTCAATTTAGATGAAAGATACGATGACATAAAACACATTACAAACTGAGTCCAGCCATGTATTTGTGAAGGAGAGCTAGACATATTATGTATTGTTAAAATCCCCTGCTTCATAAATAAACTGATAAGCCTCTAAACATTTCCAACATAAATTTAGATTAAATGCCAGGCTTAAAATTATTTTTAACAGATTTGTCCTGCAAAAACCAGAGTAAAGGAGAAGCACTTTGAGGTGAGTATTTGTATACCCCTTGTTACGTCCACCAGGCCCGTTTGGTGGGGTAACATTAATGGAGACCACACAAGGATTTTATGATTCAATGAAATTGGAATTTATTAAATTATATTTAAGAAATAAAACTTGGAAGAATGAATAACTGAAATGAGAAACCAAAATAGATTAATACAAAACCTTTAACCAACTAGAAATAAGCAAATGTCAAAACAAACCTAACAAAACCCAATCACAAGATACAAACCAAACGGGTTCTGAGGAGGGAGAGGGAAGGAAGCTCTCCTCTCTGCTGCAGCACGGCCACTTTTCAAGCTGCAGAGAACTAATCAAGGAAAAACACAACACCTGCAGAAGGCCTGTCTCCAGGAAAAAGGCAGGGACCCACTGCAGCCGTAACACCCTGAAAGTATAACAATTTTCTCTTAAAGACGAAAGATTCGGAGATCCTGGACCCACCCAAAGCTGCTTTGCCTATGAGCCCTTAAAGACATATTTCAGTAAGTACAGCATACAAGAAGACACGCACTGACAGCAAACCACATTTTCAACTTCTTTTTTTTAGTAAAAAATATTTATCTCTCCTCACTCATAGAATATTTTTTACAGAATTCACAAATTATTCAGAATTAATCTTAAATCTATCCAAGATTATTTTTAACTTGATCTATTACACTTAATTTATTGGACTGTTGGAAAGCTTCCATCAACAAATGGGAGGAAGAAAGGTAGGCTGCTTTTTTTAATCAGACTGTGCTACAAGCCAATGCCTTTTTCTGCTTTTTTTGTGGTTTGAGATGGGCCGGTAGTTCTGCAGAAGTAGTTTGTTAAAATTGTTATTTTTCAACAGTGGCTTGATAACAGCATGCTGTTATCAAGCCACTGTTTATAACAGGTGGGAGAATACACCTGACAGAAGGGACGTGTTTATGATCTGAGTCAAATCAGGTGTTATGACAAGCCAAACTTTTTTAAAAAAGCTGTGTGTAGAACATCGAGGCAGTGGCAGCGGCAGGAGGAAATTAGCTGGTGAGTGATTTCTTCTAAGCTTGTGTGGTTTATTTGGCTGAATTGGGACATTATTGATGGTGTCAATAAGAGAGAGTAAGATCAATTCTAGTTGGGGGGACTGAACATGGTATGGACATACAGACTGCCCCTCTAATTATTTGGATTTTCTCAGTAAAGAAGTTAGCAAAATCATTACAAGCCTTGGTGGAGTGAACTTCAGAAGCCACGGACACAGGAGGGTTCATTAACCTGTCAACTGTGGCAAAAAAGGCCTGAGTATTATTAATGTTTCCCCTTGCATTTTTCAATTATAAGTTATATCTGTAAAATGTTTCTTTATAGATGTCATAGTGAACCTGGAGTCTAGTCTTTATCTACCTGTGTTCAGCTTTTCGACACTCCCTTACTTCACTTCTAACTGCTGGAGCATTTCTCCACGAAGACTTTTTCTTCCCAGAAACAAACTTGACTTTAACTGGAGCAATGCAACTCTAGACTGAAAGTTATCTAGTAGTTCATCTACTGAGTTACAGGACAAAGTGCAAGTAAAGGAGTAAGCTTGGTTAAAGGTTTCAGTGGCATCGTCCTTAAGGATGCGTTTTCTAATGATGTCTCTTTGGCTGACTGAGTCATTAGAAACTGGGCCTCCAAAGGTAGAAGCCATCGTATTGGCACTCAATGGTGTCCTTTGTGTTTGTTATCCTCTGGTTATGGAATGGTGAAATGTTTTTGCCTTTCAATACATCTGTGGCAGCCTGACTGCTACAGTATCATATCTGTTAACAGACAAGTCTGTGTCTTTATTTACAGAAAGCTTTGGATCATGCTGAATAGAAATGTGAGACAGATTGTCAAAAATTACTCAGGGTGTCATGATCTGAGAGGCAAGAGTTGGACAGGAACTCGGGAGACGCATGGTGAGTGAGACAGGTTTAATTAAATGAAACATATTAACTTATAGAGGAAGACATGGAAGGTAGGAAACAGAAAACATGTTGCAGCTGTACGGAGCCTGTGGGAAATACCTCATTGACTAGAATAGCTTTTTTGTGATGGAATGGAGTACACGCAGATGACGGCGTTTATGTGTATGAGGGGTCAGGGACCTGAGGGAGAATGAAACCAGAGGCAGACATGGAGAAACACAGGAAAGAAATCTAAGAGAATCCATTACTTAATTTTAAAAAGTAAAAATAAACAAACAATAAAGTATAATAAACCAAAGAAAGAACAGTCCAGGAACATAAAGAACCAGGAACATTAAGAACCAGAAACACTAATACCTGTAGATTGTGACAGAAGCTTTTGAAAGAAAAACAAATATGGATTTCTTTTTTTTTTAAAAGATTTTGTGTAACACACATAAAACACAGTTTACCAAACACTGGCTAGTGGATGATGTAGAAAACTAAATTGTGGTTCTGCTTGACTCCTGAAGAGGCCAATTTTATGAAAACAAAGTCTAAACAGCTTACGTCCTAAATTATGCATTCACCCTGACAGCTGTGGAGCTGCAGGGCACAGACTGTAAGATAATGGATTTCACTTATGTTAATATATTTTGAACGACTTCAGGAAAGCATTATCATATGCAACTGATATCATATGCAACACCACACCTGGCTCAATTCATTTGAGTTTATCTAAGACATAAAATCTTCATTTACAGCACTGATGATTCATTTTGTGTGGGGGTGTATAATTAACAGTAAGGAATTAAGTAAAAGTATTATAGCCCTAAAAAGAAAGGAAATAAAAGCCCAGATTACAATGTTACAGAGATTTAGTTGGTTCGTCATCCTGGCTGGAATTAGGTATTGTGGTGCATAACTGTACAAAATAAATGATCTAGAACTTGGAAGTTCAACATTAAAATGCATTGTTTTCCTAAGAAGAAAAAAACATCCTTTAACAAAAGCTGAAAGGTGAGAACTTTGGAACAATTAATCATTACTATAATGGAATGTTATAATTTATACCATATTCTTGTTAGTAAAACAACTTTTTTTTCTTAAAAGAGTTATATTTAGTATTCTCAGTCCATGCTTCTGAACTGTATGAAATAATGCATTCAAATGAGACAAACGTTTGATGACTAATTTGAAACAAGATATTTTTTTTGTGTATGTCCTGTCTGGCAATGTGGCAATAAGACTTGTTGTCTTAAAGTAAAAAACAGGCCAAGAGATTTTACTTTCACAATGGGACCCTCACTGCTTGTTTCATAGTGCTTTCACCGTAGTGCTCTGCTTGATTTATATATGCAAGAAGCTTTATTAGAATTTATGCAGGGAATATTTCATGTTAAATGGACACTGAAACAGGAAAGTAGAAGAGAGAAAAAAAAGGAGAAAAGGTGAAAGCAAGAGGAGAGAAAATGGAAAGAGCAATACAACATCCTCAGTTTGCTTCTTCACCTGCAAAGAGAGATGTAAAAAGAACAGCACAACCAACCGATAAAATATTACAGGTACAAACAAGTAACGCCTTTATACCATCACTGAATAATATACAGTGTTATTTCATATGGAATGTATAAGCTGACAGCTGAAGACGATAATAGGGGGTTTCTGTATAGAATTGAAGCTGTACGTACCTGAATCCAAGCACAAAACATTTTCATACACAGAATAAAAAGTCCAAAATAATTTTTTTCCTAACGGTCTGATATTAACTCAAACTAAACCTTTCTTGTGTTTAGATAAATTACAATTGCCAAAATTATTTAAATGTATTTAATGCCAGAGTAATGAAAGAGTGCTTTCTTCAATCTGAGAGTTAACATTAAGATTACGATACCTTCCCTTGCATCAAATTACTAAGCCCCGCCCACATTCCAAAGTGACAGGAAGTTTTGTGTCCCCCTCCCAGACCCCTCCCACTTCTGACATGTCACCACATGTGACCTATGACCCATGATTTATGGTCTGTCATCCTTGTGACATATGACCTATGACCCGTGACCTATGATTTTTGACATGAGACCTAAGACCTATGACCTCCATAATGATAACTTTGCGTGTTTACACATGCATTTAGGATTTCACTCTTTAGTAAGAGACATGCCTTGAATGCACTGATTGAGGTGTTTGAAACTGTAAAACAAAGCAAATAGAATTACAAAAAAATAGCTTGAACTGATACCAAGGAATGAACTAAAAATATCTTGAGTGTTATAATGTAGTAAAGGCTTAAATTAATAATGCCACTCATTTAAAAAAATGTTATTGAATTTAGAAAAAAATATGACAGATAGTATTTCTATGACAATCTCTAATGGAAATGTAAGCGTTGTGAATTTCCTATTATTCTAGATGTCAAATGTATGACACATCCCCTTAGGAGGGCAGTGGTTCTTTATGTACCTTTAATTATAGGCAATCTATCATGTGCGCAAAGCAGATACAAGCCATTATATTGACAAGGTGTGACCTCTGGATAACTTAGCAGCCTAAAAAGAGCCCTCAAGGGAGAAATGATGCTGGGAGAATGAATGTATGGAGATAATGCCCTCACAGACGCAAGGACAGGAAACAGGGCAGGACACAAAATTTTGCTATGTAAGCTGGAAAGTGAGCTCTCGTTCACTCTGTAATACTGAACATTACCTTCAGCTGGCAGATCAGTGTGGGAATAAGAACTCCAATATCCTGAATGTGAAAGACAAAGCTTGCAACAGAAATAAGTAGAAATAACGACTTCACAAATGCAGTCAATGAGCATTAGTACCTCTGAAGTATTTTGGGGGGAGGCGAGGTCAAACACCCATTAAAACTAACTCACCCAGGAAAATGTAAGCACATGAATAGATTGCATTAAATAACAAACTGGGTATTTTAAACTGAGCTAAAAATACAACTTAATCCACACTGCCAAGTTAAAAACGATACAAAAAAACCTGCTTGTTCATATGTGACAATCAGATCACCAGACAGTTTTTTTTCTTTGAGAATCTATTGGAGATTAATTTTACACAGAGTGGATGGCATGGGGTGGAATTCATAGGGAAGACTCTACACCCCCCCCCCCCCTCCGCCTATTTAGGTTTAATCTTACAGTTAGTTGACATGAACAAATTAATTAATATTAACTATAATTATCAGGTAGTTTGCTAATATATAGGGCTCAGAGCTTCAGTCAAAGTAAGCACCAATTGGTTTGGTACAGAATTATGTCACACAATCATACACCACACTGCAAATACCCAAACAATATGTGCTAACACATAAGAGCGTCAGTATAAACAGAATGATATCTAGGCAGCTGAAAAGCTCATTAAAAAAAAAAACAATACTGCCATGATTAAGAACAATAACTTGAATAGGCACAATACTAGGTTATGTGATACATATATCTTTTTCCAGGTTTATAATCTCTCCAGCCTTATTTTCAATTTCAAATGCCTCCAAGTATCATTTATAACCTTTTAAATTTATACAAGGAATAAATCTTGAGCCCACCACTGAGGAAATTTTGTCTCCCAGCTTTATTATTCCACCAATATTTATCACCCAGCTCTGTAAAGCGGATTTATAATTTGTCTTTATTAATATGAAATTACACACAGCATGCTCTAATAACCCGTTTTCTTCTGCCATATTATTTTCCCACCAGGTGAGCTGGTGTGTATAGAAAAAAAAAAATATTTTCAGATTGATCAGTTATTACCCAACCATGTGAGGTCCTGATCATTAATCACTGGATTGTGGTAATCCATTTTATCTTGACACTGATTAGATAAATTTGTTACAAATTGTTTAAGAACAGAAGGAGGGCATTGCAATGGCAGAGGGAAAGGACACAGTACCCAAACTGCAAAGGGAGCTGAATAAAGAAAAATATATTTTTTTATTAAAAAAGAAGCCCAAAAATTTAGAATGAAATGGAAAGTAAAAACAATGTAATATCCATTAAGAACACTATAATATTTCTAAAAGGTGGGTGAATATTGTGTGTTGAACATTAACCCTTTCTGCTTCAGAAACTTTGATACACGGGCTAAAACACTTTCACTGAGCATGCAGAACAATGACATGAATTTTTTTTAAAGAGCTTTCATATTTATTCTTCACTACTATATACACATATTATTTGTATAATACAAGCATTTACAACTTTTAAACTCAACTTGTTTGCCCTACACATTAAAGGTCTGCATTCAAACTTGGAGACTCTTTGGATGCTCACTTTACTTTCAGCAGCCACATCATCTTAACATGATAATTAAAAAGATATAATTATAATTTTTTCCAGTGATATAACTAATGAGGAGCTGTGCTTCAATCTCATGTACTGCTCACTTACACAATGCTTATAAAGCTCCAAAATAACTAGAACTATCCTAAAGTAATGGACATCTGGTTGACGCATTGTCAATGGGAAGGCTAGGGCGCTGCCCTCATCAAAACTGTAGAGAAACCATGTAGACAGTAAACAGATTCCAACATAATAACTTAATTATCACATCTGTTCTCTCATACATTGTGTCTGACGTTTGATTTTTCCTACCATTCCCATTCCATTTTATTTTGTTTTTTTGTGTAAATTTCTCTATTTTAGTGTTTCAATGCTGTGGGGCGTCAGGCAGATGAGTGTGTAAATACGTTTTCACACTTTTGGCTTCGATGTGACTTCACGACTTACCGAAATGGTTAGTCAGAGACTCTAGTAGGGGTGCAGCTCTATGCGCCATATGGCAAATCAGCACTTTTTTCTTTGTGTCGTTCTTCATTCAGTCAGATTAGTTCATCATACTTTTTCATCAAAGTCACACCATTGGCAGCTTGGATGCACAGGCGAGAATTTCACTTAAATAAACAAATCCAAGCAGAAAAGTAAGACAACAACAGCGACAAGGCAGGAGAAAAAGAACAGTTGCTCATTTATTTAAAACAATCACAATATATAATACTGTTTCAAGTTCCTTATCCTTAATTATATAATCAAAAACGTCCAGAATTAACCCAGAATTAAAAGATTATGTCATAATAAAATTAGATTATGTTTAAGTTATGATCAACGAGTGCCCCTTTCACACTCGAGACTATTGATGGTTTTTGACAAACGAGACCACAAGTAGGTAAAAACCCTATATAACTAAATAGTCTGTAGAACCACTTTAGCCAGCATACTATGTTTGGTATTTTTGCCAATAACATGGATTGCTCCTTCTGGGTCAAGGTCATGGTCTGCCTCAAATAGAAAAAGAAATATCTTGGTGTGTTGTTCACAAATTTTAGAGGGATTGAGCGGGATGCAAACAGGTTAATCCGGACTTCATGCAGGGACTGCTGCAGTCTTTTGTGTTGAAGAAAGAGATGGGCCACAAAGCAAAGCACCAGAATTTATCAGTCCACCTACATTCCAACTCTCAACTATGGTTAAAAGATATAGATCCCGACTAAAAGAATGAAGACAGAATACAAATGATCTAAGTAAACCTTCCCTTTAGGGTGGTTTAACTCAGCCATAGACAGGGCAAGGAACATCTTCAGGTAGGGATCCTCCGAGAGGAGCCACTGCTAATTTGCATGAAATGTAGTCAGATGATGTGGCCCTGGCTGCTAATTGTGACGTGTCCTGGATGCCTCCATCTCATACTTATTCGAGCAGCTGGGGACACAGAGGGGAAAACCAACAAGGAGCAACCGGAGAAAGGAGTAGGAGAGTGGTTAAGATTAATTAGGGAGAAAATGAAGAGATGAGTCATTGTGTTTAAGCATGAACTGAGGTACTGAGGTAGAATGGTGGCCTGGCCAGCCAGACCGACCAACGTGGAGCGTAAGTCAGTCTGGTGAGGCTCCAAAGCCGACTAATCACAGCGCTGGAGGCGGGACTTTATGATGCGTCACATGCATCCTCTGATTTTTTTTTAGATAAAATTAAAACAAAAGAAAAAAAAAGTTCACTGGAGAGTTTGCTCGATGGTGCGACATGTTTTGCGGACTACACATTTTAAAAACGTGCATCACTAGGAGTTTTTTGCATCACATCCGTAGTTATCCGATTGGTTCTAACCTGTTGATGCTGACCCTGTTAGTCACGCCATCGAAATCCATCTCTGCCAACTCCTTACCAGACTGATACGCCGTGTATACGGCGTAAGTCAGTCTGGCTGGCCAAACTAGGGGAATGGCTAAAAACGACAACGCATTAGGAAAACATAGCGATCAGGAAAGTCACACAAAAATCAAACATGGAAAAAAAGATAAAGATACATGCATACCCCACAAAAAGTGACTGGAGCAAACACAAAGGAAACTCTGGGATAGAAAAACACATTGACTAATCAGGACAAAACAAAGGAATTTACGACAATACAAAATTAACCAAGAAATGTCACGAACTTCAAAACGAATGTGCCAATCAAAACCAAATCTCATGATCATGACAATCCCCCCAAAACATGCATGTACTTCAACAGTGACTTGGAAAAGACTGGAGTAAAATCTTTCCTTTATATGGCCACTGGCTCTATCTGGAGTCAATGAACATAGCATAAAGCTTTAACAGGTAACGCTTGAGAGCAAATCTCTTTGAGGGCACCTACAACTGAGAAGCAAGCTTGCTAAATTCCATATGTCAACTTTGAAGGTTATAAGGATGAATCAAAATATAATGAGTGAGCAGCTATGCCATCCCCCCAGATTAACAGCAAACGCCTCTCATCTTCTATAAATACAAAACTCTGGCATGAAGATGAGTAAACAGACACTTTGATTAAATAAACTTACAAGCAGAAGATTGTGCCAGAATGTGCCTAACAGTCATAGACTCCCTGGCATTGACCTTTCCTTGATATTCCTTCTGTTGTGCAACATATGCCTTTATGTTTTCTTACTTTCATTATTCATTCATGTATTATTTGTATACGTTTATATAGTGTTTGTTTTTGCAGTGCCCAAATAAATACTTTCTTACCTGACTTCCAACTACATCCCTCTGAATTAGCTTTTTCTGGACTAATCCTTTTAGAGTTAGGCCTTTGATTATTCTCTTCAAGCTGGGAGAGGATGTTTCACCTGCAGTGAGCCACCGTTCCTGCTGTGTTTAAAAAAGAGAGAAGACTAATCAGACCACAATTGTAGGAGTTATGAAGTTTTCTATATGCTTAAAACATCTTACGAAACAGTCAAGGAGAGACCAAAACTGTTTCATTTCTCTGTTTCTTTCTATATCACAAAAACATAGATGGATCAAACTGAACACTCAGCTTAATTCTGAACACAAGAAATAGTTTTTTGAAGGTGAGGCCAGGTTTGCTGGTTATTAAAGAATCAAGCATTTGCATTCATATGGAATCCAAAAGTGTTTTTCAACGGGGTTGTTTAAAGTACTTTTGTTACACTCTTCTCAAAAACTTGTTCAGTCATCATATGAAATTTTCTATAGGAAATTATTTTAACACCTGTTTCAACCCACACTGAATAACTTTTTAACGATTAAGAACTCAAATTAATTTCATTATAAGTAATGCAGCTGTGTTAGTAGCGAGATATAATCAGAAAATCATAATAAACACAAACAGCTTAGGTAATCATTCTGACCTGTTACAACAACCTTGCATGATTTAGCTGATAGAGAAATACTATTTTTAATGAAAAGAAAAAAAATCTGTATTTCTTCCATTTAAAAACATAAACCGTAGACATACAAAGAAAGAGACAAATACATAATCTGTTTCACATTGAATACGCCTGTATACACAGCCACACATTGCAGTGTTTTGTTAATAATGAACACATACATAACTAGCATTCGTTCAAAGCAAAACTGCAACATTTTATCACCAAGACATTAAAGTGTGTGGAATATCCTATTTATTGTTAATAATTTTCATCAATAATAACATTCTTAAGCAAATATTAACATTAACATTCCTCCTGAAAAGAACTGATGTAACTTAGTCAGGTTTGTGGGCTGACTTGATCACACACACCTTTTCAACTCTGCCCACAAATGTTCTAAGGTTAAGATCAGGGTTTTGCAATGACCATTTATGACACGTCATAAATGGTTCTGCTAAAGCCTCTGTGTAAATAATTTCTCAGTATGTTTTAGTCATCTTGTCCATTTAAAAGACCCATTTGTTCCCACGCTTTGACTTCCTAACACATCTTTAAATATTACTTCAATATTTCCACATAATGTAATATCTTCATGGTGCACTATTTGTTGTCAAAGGTCACTCCTGTAGCAAAGCAGCTCCCCAAAATGGTGCAGCCATCACTGTATTTAACAGCTGTGAAGGTGTTTTCAAGTTGCAAATTACACCCCTTTACCTCCAAACATTACAATAGTCTTTATGGACAAGCACTTCCAAGTTTATTCTTATCAGACCCCAGGACCTAACTAAAAAAAAAAAATGGAAGCACAGTTCAGGAGGGTGACCGTGAGGTTGACCCAATGAGGCAGAGTGGTCAGGAGGGTGGCTGGGAGGTGAGACACACAGTCCTCGAAGTCGGGGAAGCTGGAGAAACCTCGGAGGCCATCGGTGTGACAGAGATTCGAATGCAGCTGCAGGTCCAAGACTCCCCACTGTGGCTGCAGCCGTGGGACTCTCCAAAGTAAAAGCTGGTTTATGCAGCTCTGTTGCCACAGATGTGGAAGTGTCCCATCGACAATGGGTTCTGCGGCACGGACAAGAAGCAGCAGCAGCGGGCCAACTGGAACCAACCGGCGCAACTATCGTAGTCTTGGCCAGATTATTGGGAGCGAGGAAAGAGGCAGCAGATTTGTTGCACCGTCTGCAGTAAGCAGAGGAGGAGCTCACCGGGTCTGCAGAAACTGTCGGCAGGGTTGTATAACGGCACGGGCCATACCCCAGAAGGTAGGATGACAGTGTCCTCATCAAGCTCTTCCACCTCCTCCTGCTGGTGCTGAATCCACCTCAGGGTTTCGGCTGCCCTGCCATCTGCTCGATCCATTTCCTGGTCAGGTCCTATTGTCAGGTTTTGTGTAGATTTAGCAGGACCAAAACCCAGACAAGAGCTAGGGAGCCACATGTTGAGTATATGACAGTATTTGAATGCACAAAAAACATAACTTACAGGCAGGGTTGGAGAAGGCAATGGCCGGAAACAAAACCGTAAGCCATCAAGACACAGGGATAGCATAAACCGAGGACCTGACAATGAGTGAGAGCAAACTGGAAGTATACATAGGGGAGGAAACAGAGAGAACAGCAGGTAAGGTAGGTGAGTAATCAGCACATATGACAAATATAACAGTGATTGAGCTGAAGGAGAAGGATGAGGTGGCAGGAGACAGGAAGGAAGACAGAACCCAACAAACAGACAATGACCAAATAAACTCACTAACGAAACTGAAGACAGGCAAGAAAACAAAGATCTAACAGAAACAAGAATGAACTAACAAAATCCATAATGAGCAGAAAAGTAACTAATGATAGAAACAACCAAATCAACAGACAAATAACAATATTAAAGATGTGTAAAACAGAAAGATGCACGATCCCCAGGAAGGTTTCGTTAAAAGCTCCAGCTTCACATAATCAAATTCCTTGAGAAAGAAATATACGCTCTACATATTTATGAAATGTCATTTGGTCATACTTTAACATCCAAGCTACACTTCAAAAGCCTATTATTATGTTAATCTCCGAGCTTTTACCTCTATAAAATGTAGGATTTATATTCTCTGAGCTTTTACTCACCAGAAGCTCTTTCATACTGCAGAAATTAGTTAAGCGTTGCTGGTTGCTGGTTGCTGGGCTGAAGCTGCTGCTAGGTGACAGATGCTATTTAAAAATCAAATCCTTCTTGTTTTAGCTCATGAAGCACCTGAACACAGTGAAAAAAAAAATCTTTGTATGTGATTAAACTGCTTCAGTTTGACTCTTCTAATCGAAAATCTGTGGATATATTTAATATTTCTTATTAAATGTATGTATTCGTCGATTGAATGAGTGAACGTTATTTTCTGTCTGAAACGTTCTAACCCAGCTAAACAGCACAATTCCCTGTATCTAACCTTGGTTTGGATATATACTTTAACTCAGAAAATGGGGCTGGCTGTGTGTGTGTGTGTGTGTGTGTGTGTGTGTGTGTGTGTGTGTGTGTGTGTGTGTGTGTGTGTGTAAATAGTGACAATACGGTACGAAAATCAACATTAAAACAATAAGAAGAAATCATTCGCTCCTCTTGAATGTTCCTATTTTATCTGAAAACCTCCATGACGCACGTACAGGTGTTTTTAAAAAAATGCAGCTTTAGCATTTGTGTTTCTAATTTGATCCAGTCATGGCAACAGTGAGGGCTTCTAAAACAGTGTTATGGTGGCAAGAGAAAAAAATGCCTTGAAAAGGATTTGATCTATCTTAAGCTGTTTCGCCTTTTGTTATGTTACAACCACAAACTTCAATAGAATTTATTAGGATTGTACATGATTGTGAAATGGAAAGCCAATGATACATATTTTTCAAAAGCAAAAATTTTATGGAAGTCCTTCTGTAAACACCTTTCATTACAATTACAGCTACAACTCTTTTGGAGTCCACACCACACACAAATCAAAACTCCCCTTTGCTCATTTTGCTTTACAAAATACCACAGACTTAGTCCAAATGGGTGTGGCTGAGATCTTTATGGGACGTTTAAAGGTTGAGATTTAGTTTTCCAATCTAACCCTGCTTTCAACTTCAGTCCCGACTTGTCTTGTATGTAAGTTTCTGCTGCATTCACCGAACACTTGTATTTGCATTACTCCTGAGCATTATATTTACTAAATAGGTGACTTCTGAAGGCTATTGATAACCAGTTGCCTTTTAATATGTTTAGATGATTTCAGATTTGATATCAATAAACAATGTTTAAGTTTGTTTACAGTAAGAAAACTTAAATATTGGATTAAATGAATGTTGGCTATTTTATGCATCCAAACAACCACATAAATTAAAAGGTTTTACTTTTTTTATCCAGAGTTTTGTTGAATGTTGACTCAAATAATTGTCTTATAATTGTCAAATGATTGTCTTATCAATCATACCATGAGCTGGAAATATTTTAAAAGATCATTAATAATTCAAGAAAAGTGTCCTGTATACTTTAAAGTTTGAATGTTTTGCTAGACTCAATTAAGATGAATTTATAGCTTCTCTGATGAACACCTTTGAGGGTGGCATGTCCGATTATCAGTTTCTGTTTCTAAAATCTGCACATTGTTTTATTATGGGTTTAGAGCAGTTAAGAGGAAGTTAAGTAAGCTGCAAATGTATGTATGTATGTATTATTATTATTATTATTATTATTATTATTGTTGTTGTTGTTGTAAAATCTATCAAGATCTCTTCAGCAGGTGTGCCTTCAATTATTTTTTTTTTTGCTGCTTATAAACAATTTAGAGCTGACAATCCTTAGCTAATTACAGAGGAAAACCTATCAATAGTTTATGTGTTTCATGTCAGTACCCACAGTCCGGCGAGACATATGTCCTGGCCTCCATCAGCTGCTCGAACGTTTGTTCACCCAGCGTGAAGAGCAGTCCTGGAGTCAAAGAGCCGGACGGCAAGTGCAAGCTGGCCTGCAGGAGGCACAGAAGGTCAGGGGATTATGAAGGAGCGAAAGGCCACCAACAGGACAGACATATGTATGTGGTCAACACAGCATCACATAAATTAGGAAAGAGACAGGAAAAAGAGGATGAATATAAGAATAAAGTTCAAAACTTGAAAATGGCCGTAACAGATTACAAACAAAGTGTGAAAGGTTTTGCCATTGATCGAAAAGGGATGGAAAAGAGGAAGAAATAATATAGCCTGAGAGAGTCTGAGAAAGGATGTTTGTTCATTTGCTCTCGTGAGGGGTGGAATGAAGCAATCGCAGAACTTTTGCAGAAGATTGAAAGGCTTGTATTGCATATATAAAAGAGGGATGGCCACTGACAACCTCAATGTAATAAGCCTACATTATAATTAGCAATATTTTGTATCAATAAAGATATAATTCTTATTTGAGCAAGAAATACCAACTATATTCTCATCATTTTAATTTATAATGCCTTTGAATTCAGTCATTATATTGTGCAGCAGTCTCTGCATGTCTAGATCATGGGGGGGGGGGGGTCCTTTCTTAAACAAAAGGGAGGCAGCGCTGCATTATTGTGCATCAAATTGTGCAATATTTACTCTAGAATGCATACCTCTGCTGCTTTAGAACTAACTTTATAGTAGTGCAAAAAGAACAACAAGCAAATCTCATCTAAATGTAATCTCTGTGTAACTTTATGTCTTGGCCACTGTGATGCTCAAATTTCATTACTGTGGGTCAATTAAGGGTTTCTTATGTTATCTTATAAAGGAAACTGTTTCCTCAGACATCTTTATTTAGACTTTAAGGTAAAAGTTTTCCTGTGTTGACTGACACTGTTACCCTTCAAAAAGCAGGAATGACTATAACCCGAGGAGTGAGGAGAAGGGCTGCAGGCAGATGCAAACTGGAAGAAAATGGATGGTGCACATTCACAAATCTGCTAAAAACAAAATATAATTGTAGCTTTAGACTCTTTTATAGATTGCATTTGTGGTACAAAATAAGCGCACATATAGTCTTATCAAAAGACCTCTCTAAAATCATCAGGTTTGTTAATGACCAGATATGTATAGTATTTGATAAAAAAAAAAAAAAAAAAAAAAAAAACCTTAAGCTGCATCTTTTAAATGTGAGATTAGTGTTAAGACATGTGTGTTTTTACTTGTTTTGATTTATGTCTATTACAAATGCTGGCAAATGGTAACTTTATCAGACACTTTATCAGACACTTAAATACTCTTGGTTTTAACCTCCTGGATATCTGAAACTTGGCTTCGTACTGTTTGCAGGCTCAACTAAGAGAGGCTCTTGTGATTGAATAAGTGCAGCTTTTTATGCTACTGTTGCTAAATTTGTTTATGAAGTTGTCTTAACAATATAATGCTAATTCATATAAGTGACATAATGCACTCCGTTTAGGCAGTAGGTCTATGATGCATTTAAAAATTAAAAAAAGATGCCTTTGTAAAATGGCTTTTTCTTGGTTCTGAATCATTTGCTCTATGTGTATAAATGTTCCAACGTGAAGAGTAGTTGTAGAATAGAGGAAAGCAGATTCATAACTAGTGTGGTTGTATTTGCATCCAGAAGAGATAACCTTCTGGATGCAACTTGACTTTACACTGCACTAATTCTAGATCCTTAATTCCTCTTTATCAAAGTTTATTGGTGAATATCTCACATCCCTGTCCTGTGATTGGATCCACTGATTTTTCCTCTTTCCAGAGTGAAATTCACTGATCTGCGCACTTAGTTACTTTTCTTTTCAACCCTCGGGATCGCATCTTAATCATCTCTCCACCTGCCTCAAGTAATCTTTCAAGAATTTGTTAATTCTGTGACCACACATGTATGCCAGATGTAACCAGATTTACTTAACATGCTTTGTGTAGTGCATAAATAATATGTTGTGTTAGCTGTTTTACAGTGAGTGCAAAGGGCTATCTCAATGCACGAACATGATTCACACTGGAGACAATTTAAAGCCACATCAAAGGTTATAACAAGCCACTGACACTGCATAGAAGACGAAGATTCAAAACTGTAGTCTGAGACAAAAAATACTGAAGGGAAAGACACAAGTGGAGCAGAATAGCAGCGATGCAGATTACTCCCCAGATCAATTCCACACCCTCATCCCATCAGTCATAGCAATTATGCATGCCACCATGAGAGATTGACTGTCACGAAGACAGAGAGAAGGATACAAAAAAAAAAAAAAATACACCACCTCCTGGATCCCCATAATTACAAACTGTACTCGTCATCTCGGCAGGTATGCAAGTTCCCCATTGTTACATCTGTTCCTCAAAAGTGAAGAGGTGTGTGTTCCTGATCTCACAAAAAATATCTAAGACTGTAATTGGGGAGAGAGAGGAGGCCATTTTCAGTTCTGCAAAGATCTGCAAAGATTCTGCAAGTAAAAAAAAGCCTATTTCTCCATTTTACAAAAGCAGGAGACTGACTTTTCTCCTTTTTAGGGGTGAAATGCTATTTGTGACCCACAATTTAAAATTAATTCATCATTAGGTTTTCACCATGTTCTAGAGAACATACCACAATGTATATATATATATATATATATATATATATATATATATATATATATATATATATATATATATATATATATATATATATATATATATATATATGTTACATATTGTTAAAGATTGTTAAAGATTGTTACAGAGGTAATTAATTTATATTATAGACATTATTAGTAGCACCAATTAATTTAACAGTTTTGTTCATGTAGAATGATTCAAGCAAATGCTATTCGATTGACTTTTATGTTGCATTGCAAATTATCTTTAATATTATGTCTAATTGGCTTGACGTACTTCTCCAGTTCAACCTTGAGGTAAGCACAAGATTATTTTCACAGTATGTTTTTTTTGTTTCATTCACGTGAATAACCATATTTCAATCAGGGATATATGGTATTTACTACAGCCTCTTAGGGGTCCACAATGCACTGCAACCAATGAAGCCATATAGGATATCAATCTCATAGTAATATATGCTTTGTAAAGCTTTAAATTTGCTGCACAAGACTTCTAAACAAGAAATGAAACATTAAAGAGTGAACAGCATCTAATTTTCAAAAGGACACTTGAGAATAAAGAGGAGAAACATGCCAGTGAAAACCATTTTTGGCATCACTCTTCAGTTCCAGTATCATGCAGAATTAAACCAGCTTCGGTGAAAGTTTAGCTCCTGAAATCCTGAAAGAAAAGAAAACAAGAGGAGACACACTGATTAAAGAAGACAACTATTATTGTTTTAATTGTTGCTATAAAGAGAACATAAGATCAGGCAAAAATAATAAACCAAAGAAAATCATCTTTGGGGGGAAGCATCAGCAGACCAATCGTTTAATAATTAAACTACGGCTAGAACTAAAACAAAACCGCAAGCAAACGGAAACTGAGGGCTGTCTACTAGGGCTGGTGGAAGCAAGAGCAGCTAAGTGAATCAGCAGCAGCCTTGTTTAAAAAGACTGGAAAAAAAATCAGTCAAGACATATTTCCAGTCAGCATTTGACAGCTGGCCATCCCCAGCTCACCTGAAGACAGAATGTTGGGAGAGAAAAGGCTAGGGTTATCGCAGCTACCATATGTCAAAGTTTTGCAAGGAATTTGCATAGAGCAGAAAGGGTGAAGTCTAAAACACAGAAATAACTAAAATATGAAAATGTTTAACCCTCTGTTTTAAACTATGTATTGTGCTGAGGAGTATGACTGTTAGGGCATGAATCATTGTCAAGGCATCTCTCTGCTGTGTGAAAATCTTGTTTTGCTTTGGTATCTTTCACAGCTGGAGCGGTATCTCAATGCAAAAGACACTAATCCATATTCAGCTAAAAAGCTCCGTTTTTTTATTGCATCCCATCTTAAAATGGTAAAAGATTTGCAGAGAAGAAGCTTAACTATTCAGCAGGGATAAGACTTTCAAAAGGAGCAAAGAATTATTCAATCCCAAACAGTTTGTGTGTTGAGATGCAGTGCAACAAAACAGATAAAGGATATAAAGCACCCTGCAAAGGTATTCAAACCTATTGAACTTTTTTTTTTGACCCCTGTTTTACTGTATTGGTGTTTTGTTGTGCCAACACAGTGTAGCACACAACTGTGGAAGCAAATTGTTTTTTTTTTTTAAACAATCTTGTAGATTTTGACATACATTTATATCCATCCCTCTGATCCCACCAGAAAGAATTTCAGTACAGTATATTGTCTTCAGAAGTCACCTAATTATATAATAGAATGCAAGTGTATGCAATTTAACCTATTTATAAATTCAGCTGTCCTTTAAAAGGCCTCCAAGCTTTGTTGAAGAACATTGGTGAACTAACAGCATCATAAAGATCAAGAATCACAGCAGACAGTCTTAAATGCAGGGTGTAGAGATGCTTAAGGGTTGAGTTAAAAACACAACATCTTATGGATCTCATTGTTCAGTACATTATCTGAAAATGGAAAGAGTATGGTGCAACGGCAAACCATGACTGTTCACCTAAATAAAACCTGACAGGAGGCATGGTCCTACCATATTACCAAACTGTCATGCTAATGGTGAAGTGGCTGCAGAAATTCACAGCTCAGGCAAGAGGATCCATGGAAAGTACATGTATTATTCACAAACTGCACAAATGTGGCCAGTTTAGAAGAGTGGCTAGACACAGACTATTGTTTACACCTTGCCATACTGTATGGCAGGGACATAGCAAACATGTGGTCAAATCAAATGAGTGCAAAATCTAACTCTCTGACCTGCATGCAAGAGTGAATGTGGCAGAAAACTAACCTCGAACACCACCACTAAAATCACCGTAACCGTTGTGAACTGTGATGACAGCGTCATGCTGTGGGGATACTCTAACAGGGACGCTGGTCAGAGTTAATAGAAAGATGGATGGAGCTGTATGCACTGCAATCCTGGAAGAAATTCTGTAAAAAGATACAAATGATTTGAGACGAGATGTGAGATATGATTTGAGAACATTGAGCCAAAACCACAACGAAAACCGTTTAGATCGAACCATATGTGTACATGTGTCGGTCAAAATCCCGGATCAATCTGCTCTGATTGAGATTGAAGTACTTTGCAAAGGAAAAAGGACTAAACATTTCAGTCTATTAGTGTTTAAAACTGGGAGGGACCCATCTCAAAATAATTGCAACTGTAACTGGGGGAAAAATCTGATTCTACTTAGAATTTACTAAGAGCAAATCAATGTTCTCTGTGTGACATTACAGAATTTGAAAAGAAGTTCAAGGAGTATTGTTACATTTTCAAGAAAATGTATGGGGGGGAAAAAAATAAGAATTAATGAGGTGTTATGTAAAAGGCTTGCTCTATGCCACTGCAGGCAACTCTGCATACCAGGAGCTCTAACTGAAGAAGGTAAAAAGAAACAACATGAACCAGGGAATTTACATTTCAAAAAATGCACAAGAACCACTGTTTCTACACGTACAGTTGGAGACGGTGGATTCTTCTAATGCAAGAAAGACTTGTCTGTTAAATAGTTCACAACACAATGTACCATACGGGTTTTCTGTCTCGTCCTTGTTACAGGGTCCTACGGGTCTTTTTGTGTCCAATTAGGAAAGGATGTTCTATGCTATTGACTGTAAAAATAGCAAATGTTACTAATAGAGGGAGAACATGTTAAGCTTAGAGCGGAAATGTGGTGCATTTATAGTGTAGATTTATAAGGGTGTCCCTATCCTCTAAGTGAACATCGACTTTAATGACCCAAGGTTACAGCAGTGGAGTGATTATTACAGCTGAACCACAGTCGGAGTACCTCGCTGTGAAGAGGGAGCCCATTATACAATTCACTGGGGTGGTGATGTGGAAGTTGGCGTAAAGCCCCAATTTGTACATAAGAAAATTGCCCTTTGATTTAAGTTTAGCAGAGCTAAGTCATGGGCATTAGGGAGGACAGCTAACGGGTTGGCTTCCTATACAAGCCAGAAGCTCTTTTTATGTGTTACTGCATCTTCAATCTGCAGCAGCGATTTAAATCCATCGTTGTACTTTAATAAATCAAAGTTTAAAAAAAATTAAAGGTGACTGTTTACAACAACAACAAAAAAATCCGGACTATGGTTGTTATAATTGGTCAAAACCTTTTCATGCAGTATTGAAAATATCATGAAATTAATAATTTTAAAAAACATTAATGCGGTCGCTAAACCATTTAAAAACTGTTTTTTTTTTCCATAAATTCACTTAGATCCTCGTCTTTAACAATAAATCTTGCATTATAGTAAACCGTATTTACAGAGAGGAGTAAAGAAAACACCCTTTTCCTTAGGAAGACTAAATAAATACAGGCATTTTCTAATAAAGGTGCTTTGGGAGGATCTAGTTTGTACGGTTCTTATTTATATATAAAGAAAAGTATTGTCTGCTGCTTTTTATGCTCATCAGAATTCAGTTTAAACTGATGAAAATGTAATTATTATTTTGCTATATGTGCTATACTGCGGAAGGGATGCAGCTAGCACATTTATTCCCTTGCTTTACTGTATTAATTGCCTTCTGAAAAAGATGCATTAGAAAAAAAATAACCTCAAGCACGGTGAGACTATCAGGATTAAAAAAACAACTCCCAGCATTCGTTTGTGTCCCCAAAGTTTAATATATTTGCATTTAAATTGAAAGGTTGCAACAGACGTATGGAATTCTGACTTTAATGCACCACGAGGAAGCTACGCATAGTTACCATGATTAATTCAAGCACTGTGGCCATTACTGAAGAACATTTTAAAGCTTTATTCAAACCATATGTTGTTTACACCAACACAAGCTGCACTCTTACATAGTCTGATGAAGAGGTTCCTCTCTGGCTAAGCCATGATAGTCAATCCGGTTGGCATGTGTCCTTGTCCTCTTATTTGATGACTGCTGTACATGTAGCTTGTTTTATTTCTGACATTTGGAAACTGGTGGAAACTGGTTAGTTTGGCAGTTTGTGATTTGATCCACTTGAAACTTTCCTTAAAGTACTTGAAGTCACAGTGGGTAAACTGCCATAGTACCTCATATGTCTTTGTCATGTTGATGGTGATTTGTGGATGTACATTGTGTATTCCTACTCTTGCTGAATGTGGAGCGTCTGATTTTCTGGCTGTTTGGTCCCAGAATAGTTTGCAGGTTATGCCTGAGTAAAGGTATGCCTTAAAGGTACAGTGTCTAATTTTCGCTTTAATTAGCAAAAATCAAGTATTACTTTCATAAATTCATATTCTGGCAAAGTCTAATAACCTTAAAAAAAATTTAAGCATTCTCATAACTTAGAATCAGTAGTTTATAAACACGTAGGTGTCAGTGCACCCACTGGGAGGTGCCATGTCGCTATTTCTGATTTCAGAAGCCGAAAGGGGACAAACTGTCAGCCATACAGATTTTCCCTTTTTTATATATGAAGAACGTGACTCATGGAATTTACAAGTGACTTTGGAAAAAAAACAAAAAAAAAAACAAGCGGACTTGATAACAGCGTAAAAAAACATTTCACACGATGACTATAGCTATTAGCTGTAGCTAATACATGGAGGACGTGTTTACATTGTCACACTTATACTCAGAGGCATCCGTAGTAGCTATTACGGCAAAGAAGAGAAGGACATAATCCATCCACAGTGATGCAACATGCTTTTTTGCTAGTTATTGCAAATTATTGTTTTAATATTTACTCAGGTTTGACTATTTCTAAAATTTGTTTGATGAGCTTAAATGTTAAAGTGTGATGAAAAAAGTTCCTAGTAATACATTTTGCCACATTACTAAGAGCTTTATTGTCCCAAACATCTGGGTGGTCCATGTTTAGCATAAAGGATATTTCATACATAAACCTAAAGGGTGCTTTAAAGCTTAAAAAAATATAATTTAAGACATAACTAGATAACAGGAATTGGACAAACCCCTGGATTGGACAGGGCGTGTTTAATCAAGTAACTGTCCTTTATTGAAATTGCAAATGTGCATTACATCATTGATTAGTTTATTATAAGCATTTTGTTTGACAACTTATAAAGGTGAATCAAATAAAATCTAAGTAAATGGGCCAATGTTGCACAGTTATATGCCTTGTATTTGCAAACACCAGGTATATATTGATACTGTAACATGCCCATCAACATTGTTAAAATTATCTCTGTCATGATCTGAGCAGTAGGAGCTGAACCAAAAAGCAGAGAGAGACTCAGGCGGAATGAAGGAAGATTTAATCAAATGAACTCTCAGAGGAACACAAGGAAGGCCGGGCATGGCACAAGCATGCAACAGGGAGCAAACATGGAGCAGGAAACCAACTGGATGTAGCACATGGAGGAACCAGCAAATGAAAGGGGAAAGCCAGGCAGCTCATATACAGGGAGAATGAGGAGAGAAGGCAGGACGAGCAGGTGTGAGTAATCAGATGAGTATGGGCAACAGCTGTGAACACAGAGGACTTACAGAATCCAATAACTAATCTACAAAAGTAAAACTAAACAAATACCAAAGGATAATAAAACAACCAAGGAACGATCCAGGAACTTACATTTTCAGTCCAAAACACAAACACCTGGCGATCTTGACAGTTTCCCCCCTGAGGCATCCCAAATGGCAGGTGTGTTGAAGAAATTCAAAGTGAAAACAGGACTGGCGAAAGCCACCTTTGGGAAAGTGAATTACCAAAATATCACCATCACCAACACATCTAAAGACTATTTACAGGATGCTGCCCCTTGCAACCTGCTCATGGTGAAGCTTTCGACATTTACAAAAGATACAGTATGATAAATCCTACAGAGCATTCTTAGAGGAATACATTTTTCCCCAACATTAGCCAGACCTGGTATGGAGAGTAGCTTTTTATTGGAATAAACTTCATCTTTCAAGCATTCCTATTCATTGTTGTGCTTTCTCCACTGCTCTATAGGGTGTTTTGTACTCAAAGAAAAGTGACGGTCAGAAAAATATGAAAAATATTAACGTGAGACAAAATGAAACAAAATTAATTTCATGTGTTATTCACTGGCAAATATTTTGAGAAAATTAGTATGTTTTTAAAAAATATATATTTTAAAACCCTGCCACAAAATGTACAAATCCACAATAGAGCATTAGGGCCATCGTAGACAAAAGAGAAAAATAATAATAATGTGGTCATGGAGGAGTAAATTTGGCCAAAATAGACATTTCTGGACTATTTTCACACATTTACATAAAAACTTTAATATTGTTGGAAATGTATGACTGGAATAAGTCATGTATTTCCATGATAAAAACAGATATTTTTGTGATTAAATTAACAATATTAAAAGTAGGATATGATTTGAGATTTATCGTATAAATGAACCACTCCAGTCTTAGTGGAGGTTTGGCATCTTTTACAGATAGTTGTGCTGGTTTCAATATGTGGGTGTCAAAGTAAATGTGCTAAATACACACATCGCTTTTCTTCCTGTCAAAAATTTTGACATTTTTGCTTCCCTTTCCTTCCAGTTCAGAATTATGTTATAATTTGTCACAGAAAATCCCAATAAATACCTTGAAGTTGGTGGTTGTAACATGACTACACGTGAGTAAGCATTCATGTGTATGCCTTAAATACAATTTAAGGCATACACTCCTCTTTTAGCTACACACTACACTCAGAAAGGTTGCCACGCATTATAATAATGTTTGTTTTTCATTACGCTGTTGCATGCTGAAGGAATAAACCTTGAATCTTATCAAAACTGCATGTATTAAGATGATAATGAACATTTTCATATGTAAACATAATTAAACCTATATTTGTTGCCAACTTGGAATGGTACCCACATTTTTTGTAACTACATCAAGGTATTTAATTTAATTACTTTATGTCAAATAAGAAATCTTCCACCCATTACACCATAGAGCATGTTCCCAACTAATGTTACATGGTCTTTCCTTTTGCCTTTCTGATACCCTTCATATATTACTGTACATGATGTTGTTTTTACCCCTCTGCCCTCTGCGAGTGCCTGTCTTAATAGCTTTCCTACGCTTCACAAGCTCTTCCAAGGCTGATGGTATGGCTCATAGAGCCTGGGGGCATACAGATCTGCTGCACTCTCTCAAAGGCAATACTATTGGCAGTTCATCCAGGTTACAGGATAAATGTTTCAACAGAAGCACCCTGGAGCTTTCTGGTTGTCACAGACACTCTTCTCTTGGCTGAACGGGTGTGTATGTGTGTAAAACCATTCTTTTCAAACCTCTGTCCTCACCGGAAACCTGGAAGGAGGAGTGATTGGTCTTTCGTTGGTCTTTGGAGATGTCACCGAGAATCAATTTCAGAGATAGACGGCATGCCTGTACTCTGAAGTTAAGATTATCTCTCATGGGTACCAACCAAGATTGTCTGCATTGTAAGCCATCCAAGGCAGAGTACTATGCATGGCTCCTTTCCTGCTCCCTGCCACTGGAGTTTTACATAGAAAAATAACAATAAATTTTGACTTTACATTTACAAAATAATCTCAACATGTGACCCATCAAAGACCTTAAATGTAAACCTTATGCTGCACTGCCAAATGTTTCACCCTTTAGATTATTTAACACCCTACTAAATTTAATGTAAGTATCTTGGGCAATTAGACAATAAATGTGTTTGCCCTCTTACAGGTTTGATCTGTTTTTTTTTTTGTTTTTGTTGTTGTTGTCACAGTCAAATTTTCAATATGAGTAAGCTAATGTTATTATTAAGGAGAAAATGGTCAAATAATGATTCCATTCATGAATGAAAAACCTGACCCTATGTAAAAATTACTGCTTTTATAAGTTATGTAAATATATATGTGTACTTGATCTTGAGGTCACAAACAGCTATTCTCATTCAAGACTATTCTAAATAAATGTTGAATTTCTCTTGCCCAGACTTACTTTTTAGGAAACCTCTTGGAAAAGAAATATTTATGATAGATTTGTACATAGTCATACCAAGCTCTACATGGTGAACAACTCTATACAGTCATGATCATTCACACGAGCAACACATTTTGTTTTAGTTTATTCATTTTTGAGTATTGGAGAAGGTGTTCTTCTTTCAGGGGATCCCACATTCGAGAGCTGTAACAGCAAAGCTGTAATAATTTTGTGCTCTAGTGAACTGCAAACAAGAGAAATATCTGATGGAAAGGTTGCTATACCACTGCAGAATTTAAATTGAAATATCCAATGTGAGACTAACAGAAATTTAAGCTTTTGTTTCATACGGGGAAATGCTAGAAAACCCCAAGATTTGTATTAACTGTAATTCATGCATAAGCACAATTCTTTTCGGTACACGGCCTATATGTTTCCACTTGAAAATGTGGGGGGAAAAATCATAAAACACAATCCTGCATTAAAAATGGAGTATACTTGGAACATCTGAAATAATAGTGAGGAAATTTTGAATTGCCAGAACAGAGTCAGAACATTAAAATTTCCTTATGACTTGAGTTGTAATTTGTACAATAAACACCATTGAGTTAATGGAGCCACAGAAGCAGAAATATATCGCAGTGCCCTTGCTGGCGCCTATGTGACATTTCCTTTCATCTTACATGCTGAAGGCAGATTCGTGCAGACAGCAGACACAGGGATGCAGCACTGAGGCGCATGGAGTGTCAGTGAGCTCATGGCTTGTAACGCCTATGGACCGATGTCAGCAGCGCTTATTGCAAATGACAGCCAACAAAAGAAAGAAAAGGTGTTTGAGTGCAAACACTCATCCATTTGTCCTTACTTGATTGGTAATGGTCAGAATTATGTCTCTTTCAAACTGTAACTGGAAAATTAGGTTTGACATAATCTATAAGTGTTCATGTTAACTTTAATACAGTCTGAATGCATTTTGATTTGAATGCATTTGCTCTGTGTGATATCAGCACCGGTATCATTAAACAATGAAAAGGCTGGCTGCCTGCCAGACAGTAAGAGAGCAAATGAAGAAGCCAGCATGTGGTAGGACACAGGGGGCGGAGAAGGGTAGCTTTGAATAACTGAACATCAACAAATATATCAGTGCAGACATTGTACAACAAGAGGATAATTTAAAAATAGTCTTCAGAGATTTGGATATCCTTCATGCATGAAGGATTTAAGGTTTCTCTCGTAAGGCATTGTGGGTTGTTTAAAATGATCTGGATAACATTACTGATGCCCGAAGGAAAGAGTCAAAAATATATTCAAATTGCATTTTTCTCATGTTGATAAGTCATAGAACTGAATCCTTTACATTATATTAGAAAAAAAATAATCCATTCTCATTTAGATTTTGTTGAAAACAATCTCAAAAATGTCCTTATCAATAATTATGTCTTTCAGCTTGGAAGGCCTACTTGCCATCCTCCTAATCTTTGGCTCATTCCACAGATTCTGCATCAGATTCAAGTAAAACGTGCGTTGCTCAAATCAAAAGATTACTTTAAACCTAAACCTGCCAGGGGTATGAGCACATTAGGATGTTTCTCCCAACAGTGTGATAAATTGAAGTGTAATGTATCCGCAGGTGAAGTATATCATGATGTGACTGCCTCATACTGACCAAAACCTACCTGACAGGCTGCCATGGTAAATGTAACAAACAATCTTATGAAGAAAACTAACAAATTAATGTATTAATGAAATTTCTGTATACATCTTTCAACATAATTAAAAATAAACTTTCACATCATCTAAACATATAACTATTTAAGATACTTTGAGGGCAGCATAACTGCCAGATAAATAAATCACCAAATTGATTTAGATTCAACTGGGAAAAAGGTGAGCATGAGAGACAATGAAATATGGTGGGGATGTTTTTTTTCCTGAAATTAGGTTTTCTGACTGTTTAGGGTCCAGAATTGGTTGGCCACTGTGAAGTACCCAGTGTCTCCGAGCATAAAGGGTGATATAAATGAAATTAATTTGAAAACTACACATTTTCATTTTGATAAATGCTTAAAATGATTGACCGTGGCAGGTAATTTGGGGGTGATAAATGGGAGTATTTTTTTAAAACAGTAGGCACAATAAAAAAAATATGTAGCCCTACTATATATCTTAGTATTTCATTAGATTTACTCAGTCCATTAACCCTTTGTCATTACTCAATTAAAAACTAAAATAATTAGATAACTTCTCTCATGCATGTTTAAGCAATACCTTGCTTTTTGCTCCATATTTTATTCCATCCATAATTTAGGTATATTTATTCAAAAGAAATCTTGATATAGTCTATGTTTAAATGTATAATAGTTATACAAGTTGTATATTAGTGAAATACTAAACATCGGATGAACATATGAGGAGATATGGAACTTTCTAAAGCTGCTCCTTTGCAGACAGATTACAGGTTGCCCCAGACTTCAGCAAAAGGCATTTATTATGAAAATACAGTGAGCTGAAATTATATTTTGTTGTACTGATAAGAATGCTGCCGGAGTATGCCCAGAATATCCTTTAGGCGGCCTATGTTAGTGGAATGGAACAATGGTCTCTAGAGACTGATTACCTGAAAATACAGAGAGCATGCCTTCAATTTTCTGACTCTTTCTAAAGATATGTTTAGAACTTCAAGTTCTTTGATCAGGTTTAAAGTAATCACAAGTCCCGGTAGAATATAACCTTTTGCTATAAAACATGTAATCCTCTGCCCTACTTGCAGACTCAGAACGACCATCTAACCTAGTGCACTTTGTGCCATCCAATACTGCCTCCTGTCTCTAGATCATAAATTCAATTGTTGAAACAGTTATGAACTGATTTTCCACAATTTAATGTATGTGGATTACGAATTGTGTTTTGGTCATCAAACTGTGTACAGGTAACATGTTTTCGTGCTGCTGGGCGATCATACAAGCCAAAGAGCTGGTTGTAGGTGAGGCCGGCAGTTCCTTGGCCTCTAGGCAGGTGGCGCTCAAGGGGCACCGCTCGTGATCCCAAAACTGTAGAGTGACAGCATGTTATGGATGTATTATTAGTGAGTTATGCTAAACAAGTAAAGCATTAAAAAGACTCAAAACATACAGCCGGAACATGACTGATCAAGGAAGGCTTTCCTCCCTGGCAGTGAGCTCCACTGAGACTGAAAGAGTTTTAAAACTGAAGAAGATAAATCAGAATCAGAAATACTTTAATAATCCCAGAAGGAAATTACTGTTTCAGTACAACCGCCATCACATACATCACAAACATTTCGGGGGGGGGGGGGGGGACGACTTACTGAGGCCATGCTGCCAAGGACAGCAAAAGAGAACTTTTACCGGAAAGTGACCGATATTTTTGTGCAGAAAGAGCACGGCATGGACTCCATTTATAAGTAGAGGTAAGACAGCGATAATTATTCATGTTTTTGAATGTGTTACAAATGCAGAAATCCATCATACCTCATAAACTGTTACCAATCAAATGACAAATGATTTAGTTTTATTTTTTTTCATCAAAGAATCAACATTTTTTCCACGTTTCTTGGTGATTTTATTTGGCTCAATCAGTCTCCTTCAGCACTTTGCAATGAGTCTACTCTCTAAAGTGTATATATTTGTAAATCTGACTCTGATGACGTCAGTGCCTCATCAGCTATGAACCCTACCGCACGTCACTGCAGTCAAGTGTATTTTGCACAACAGACAAGGCTGATCAAGCTGGTTGTATAAATAAATTGGCACAATGTGCTCCACAGTTTATATAGTATATTGCTTGTGGCTGTGCTTGCTGAATAACAGCCTGTGCAACTGAGCTCAAACCATATCTAAAGCTCCATCATAGTGGACCTCCGAGGTCATCCAAAAAGCATCCGAAATGCCAATCCTGGCAAGGTTTTCACCTGTTGTAGAAGTTGTTTGATTCAACCATATGAAGTACACCAGCAAATCAGTATCAACATGATATTTGGCTCCTGCATAAGACCAGAGACATCCTTTTTCCCATCCATAATAAAGGAATACTGAAATACAGGTGAGGAATGGGTTTCATCTATAATTTCCATGATAACTGATGAACTCATCAAATTTATCTGCTCATTTTAAATATCCCAAGCTGTGTGCAGCGCCCTCTTTGCAGATAAACCACCTAATGAATGACTGATCAGCCTTCAGCTTTGTATTTCAGAAGTCAAGGTTATCTTGATGATGTTCCTGCCAAAGTCTGTCTGTCCAGAAAAATCTCACGCCCTATTACTTTGAACAGGACAGCTGTTTTCTTCCTGCTGTGTATTGACTTCACCCCACAAATGTGTAGTAACTGGCTGGTTTTCATACAGAGCAGTCACAATAGTCGGTTTGTGAAGGCGATTGTGACCCAGAAAACGTTTTGAGTGCTTTTCTCCAGTTTTTTTAAATCTAATATTGACAAATATTATACTAGGCCTGTGCTGGTTTGGCAGTCCTAAAGTATTTAGAGCGTTTAAAACACAGCCAGGGATACTTCTCATGCCATGATTTTTGTACTACCTGGTCTTTGAGCATTTGTTTTTGCAAAAGTTGAGGATCCTGTTAATTTGGCTTTGTATATGTCATTATCTTGTCAACATCCTCTGCTCTCCTTCTGTGTTGCCTACACGTACTGTCCATTCTTATTGTGCACCTGCTTCTTTTGGCTGTATTCCCTCCGTTTCTCCTTCCTCGTGTAGTCTTTTTTTTTTTTTCTTTTTTTTTTTTTACTGTGGCTTGGACCTCGCAGATCCTCTCGACATACTAGGGACTGCTTTACTGTCATCAGGAACTGTGAGCAAGCCAGAAGGACATTTTTTACATTTCAAATGCTATGATTTTACTTAACAGTTTCTTATTAAAGGAAGTATACCTGAATTTATTTTTGGCTGGTTAAGAAAAATGCTTTATACTCAATGTAGTTAAAAGTTATGTTAAGTTAAAAAAAATGTATTTGACAACAACAGTTGACTAATTGATTGAGCGATTGAGCAAGTCCAGGTTTTTTTTAGTAGGAATAAGTAACGTAATGGGAACAACCCGGGACAACTTTTCTCTGCTAATTGCACAACAAAGTGCAAGCAGCAGCTCCTCCAACGTTGTGCACAACTGGGTATGTGAACAGAAAAGCATTGCATGATATTAAAATGAACAAACCATCCTTGAGTTGGGTGTGCACATCTGCTGTGTGACACACAATATTGACTGAAAGTGCCATTACAAGCAAAATGGAACTGAATGGAAATGTATTATTAGCATCTACAAAATATGGAAAGAGGATGAGGGGCTTGGGGAGGAGATAGTTGACTGAGGCTCAGACGCATAAGCAGATTGTTGAAGGTGGTATGGAGGTTGAAGTGGTTGAGTGAGGCGATGCCGTTGTGGCAAAGTGTATGATGTGGTTGGATGTTATTGTGAGTTTGGTGATGAGTGCGTGACATGATGGGTTCCTGCCATAGCCTCAAGAGCATTTGCATGGCGCTCAGCTGCCTCTGTCGCCCTTTCAAAACATTGGATGGCACGACTAAGAACTTGGCTAATTATGTTCAGGACAGCATTATCCTGCCTGGCCTGCTCCCTAAGTAAACTCTGACAGCTTCACAAGCTCCTCCACCTGTGTTGCGCTTGAAGAGGGGGTCTCTTCTCAGTGTCCTTTTCCTCGTTTGGAGGATCAAGGGTTTCAGCGTGTGCGGTTGGCTCATCATCAAAGGAAGCTGCAGTAAAATGAAAAGGCGAAAAGGAAACATACATTGGTTAAAACTTGACTTAAAAAGCTATGCATAACATGCACTGCAGTGAGTTAAAAACATGCAATATAGTTCACACACCTACACATCATAAAAGCACATCCTCATGGAAGTAATCTACACGTAAATATACAACATACTTAAAGCTAAAACACTGCGACACAAACAAATCTATGAAACACTTCATTATAGTTAAAAAAAAATCTACTGACATGCTGAATTCTTGGATGTATCGATCATATCAGTGATATCTTCTGGATCATCATCAGCCTCACCTAATGAATATCACAAGTAATATTACCTGGTTACAAACTGCAATATACTGACATAAAACATTTCTGTTCAAAATAATAAATAAATGGTTGATGCCTGACACTGATACGAGACTAATGTTGCGAGAAAACATTAGTCTCATGTAAGGACTAGGGACAGTTGGGGGATGGATTGGGGTCACTATGAGTCTGGGGCGTTCATGCCCAATCCCCAGCTCCGAATGCCATCTGTGTACATGGGCATGGAGACTTGAAAGGTGAATTGGACTTGGGCCAAAACATTGGAGACAAGACATGTCTTAGCCTTTCAAAGACTTGAGAACTGACTTGGACATTGGATAAATCAGTTATCGGCATTTCTGATATATGTGCAGTAATACTTATATTTGCAGTTGACATAGCACTGGATGTTATACAGTCTCACTTTATCTTACTTTGCTTTTGTCCAGGGATGTAGCTATCCCTGGGAAATGATAAAAAATTGTTTTAAAAAGATTAGCTTTTTGACAGTGTTTAATTATAGAATTTAGCCTCTAAAGTATAATACGTTGTAGAAAAATACTGTCATATGCTTTCAATAAAAATATTTGATCTCCAATTCTGGATTACAAACATTGGGGCAAAACTGTGCAAGTATACAAATTTTGTTTTTGAAGTAGCAGGTTTTGAGCATCTTGCTCTCTTTTTGAGGTTCTGAGACACATTTAAGCCTGGCTACAAGATGGTTTAACTTCCCTAATTCCCAATACTAATAATGATCAGATGAAGGATGTGACCAGAAAGTGCGTCAAAAAAGGAATGATGAGAAAACATGGAGTGCGTCCTTTGTCTTACTTTTTAATTGTGTTTTCTACAATATATAATACCGACATTTGCTTGATTATTACAGTATTCTGTTTTTGCTAACAGCATGTATTGGCATGATGAGAGATTCTTGCTTTAGTTACCTTTTGTCCTCTTTCATTCAGGAAAAAATTCTGCTGATTATTCAAATTAAAAGCATTTTTACCCATTTGTAAAGAAAATGCAGTTATTACAATTTCGCTGTGTTATAATACTCTGTTCTTGTTAATGTACAACGTTTTAATGAAAAGCTGGGGAAATGCTGTTACTTAGGGATGTTTGAGACCACTACATAAACAGATGGTCAGCAATGAAGTGTAAACTAAGTATTGCACTCACCTGAGTTTAGCTTTCTATTTAAAGCTATGGGCTAAAGCAAGAGCAGATGTCCACTAATGAAACACACAAGCACACGAGTTTCACTGGATTGTACATTATGGACATCTGTTATGTGTGTTGTGTTAGGAGGAAATACTTTCGCTGTACAAAAAAAAAAAGGCCCCATGTGTTTAACATCATGTGTCATGTAAAATGAACCCAGAGACATACTGTATTTTGATGACGACAGAGCTCTTTTGCTCAGTTCATATTCTGTGTTTTTGCAAATGATTGTCTTTACTGTTCCTTTACTTTCCACATGTTTTTCCAACGAAAAACTATTTACTAGTGATTCTGGTTTTGTTTAAGTGCTACAAGTAGCTATGCACTTTCACAAAAGTGTTCACCACCGGGACATTACAGGTATCTTCAAATAATCCATATTTTTGTATTATCAGTTTGCCAATCCCAAACTGAAATCTAAACATGCCATTTTAGTAAATGCAGCAGTATGGTAAGTTTACTTTATAACAAGTTAGTTCAACTCAGCATTTTAGACAAGGAGACCAAACCATTTACACCTCTTAACCAATTTATGGATAAGTCTTGTGCTTTTTTTTGTTGTAGAAAATCAAAATGTCTAGAGTGAAAAAGGACTCCATTTTGATCGACATTGAATATATAATGTCTTTTTTCTGAATTACTCCTTGTTGACTGAAACACATCAGAAAGATGTGATATGTGATGTAAAGAGTATAACACGATCAATAAAAACACTCAAACAATTCACACTGAACACTTCTTGTTCTGGTGAGAAATTCATGGAAATTTTGTGAATAGTTACCTTTTAAATGTGCAAAATTAAAAGACAGTTTGACAGCAAGCAGTAATGACGAGAGATCATGCAAATGCACTACTCTAACCTGGTAAGACCCACAGAGACAGAAGAGGCAATTAAAAAGATTTCTTGACATAAATTGGAAAGTTCTTTGGCGCTTGAACCCTGGCAGAATACATTAAATCTGTGAATGTGAATGAGCTTGGATGATCATTTTAGGATTAGGATTAATGAAGCCTTCTCCCCGGGGTCCAGACACTGGTGGTGGAGGCCAGAGGAGATAAGGAAGCCAGGTGGAGTCTGTGAAATCGGAGGAGGAGATGGGGTGGAGGTTAGGCACAGCTCAGCTGAAGATCAGGAGAGTCGGTGTATGGAGGGCTTTAGAAGCAAAGCCTTGTAGAATGATTGGCTGAGGTAAGAAAAGGACTTGGTGAAGATTAGCTGGATTGCAGGTGCATAACAAGATGATCAGGGAACAGGTGAGTTTTCCAGTCTGAATTTTCATCTAGACGCCATTTCAATCTGAAAAGACTCACTCAGACAGAAGAGGCAATTAGAAAGATTTATTGAAATAATCAGAAAGTTCTTTGGCGAACTCAGCTCTCTGGAACTTGTTCCTGTTCGTTTCCTGAGGCTCACCTGTAGTCGAACCCTGCTCAATCTCCAGTGTGCCATCTCCTGCATTCATCCAGTCTCCAAGTCTTTGTCCCTGACTCTCATCTGTCCCGGACAAATGGAAACTGTGCATCAGAGTGCTCAAGATGGTATATATTCTAACCGGGGAGATGATCGGACAACTTATAAGCATGATGCTGTCTGCATGGACATCAAGGAAGAGGCCCTTCCTTGTTATTTCAAGTGACAATGGCACAAACATAGTTAAAGCTGCCAAGCTCAGTACATGGATGTGACCACAGTGTTTTGGGCCCAGACTGCACCTGGCAATCGGTAAGTGTGCATATCCTAACGGAGTTATCATTGTATAATGTTGACCACAGGCGTGGCTGCTCCATAGGGGTTAATATTATCAATTTATTTTTAACCTATACGCCTTGTTAGGGAAATTTATATAACTGGAAGATGCATATATTGAGATATCTCAGCTGTGATTGCCCAGGGGAGTCATGCCATCAATATAACTGGTGGTAAAAATACTTCACCACCAGTTATATTGAGGGGGGTTTAGAGTTATTGTCAATTTATCTTAATTGAAAAGTGCTCAATATAAATAGATTTTAGACCACATCACCAAGCCCTAGTATAATAAATGGAGCATTTCATTTTCATTTAATTTTTGCCCAAACAATGCAGAAAAGCTTTTGTATTTATCTTTGTGGAGTGAAATTGTACAGTAATTGGTATTGTTTTTCCCATAACAAATTCAAAGTAGAAGAAACAAAACTTCAAGTAATAATAAATTACATGTCTAGCACAGAAACACAGCTCATTACTGAAAATCTTACACAGAGTAAACAATGGTGGTGATCATGCTGGAATGTTGGAATAATTCAGATTGAAGTAGAGTGTTTTGTCAAGGAGGATAAAGTTAGGTATAGTTCCAAATATTATGCCATTTTGAACCAAACCCCACTGATGTCTGCCGGAAATCTGAAGAATTATTTAATTTTAAGCATCACAGCGAGTTCCAGCATGCATCTAATGAGAGGAAACTATCATGTTCTTGGCGCTGATGCCTGGTCTGATCATTCATTTCACACACCTGTTTAGCTCCGCCCATTTCCTCATTACCGCTCATCTGATCCACCAGCAGTAGTCTCTATAAAAACAGCCTTCAGACCAGTCATCAGTGCCAGATCATTTACAAGCCAATCGGTGAATTGTATCCAGCGTATTCTGACTGCCTGTGATCCTGACCCGATTTGCCTCTAGACATCTGAGCCAGCCTGATCCCTGAATATCTGTTTTTCCTGCCTGAGTCTGTCTGACTGCTTAGCTGTGTTGCCCGACCTGAGATTTGTCCCTGGACTTCCTGAGCTTTTCTGATCCCTTTCTGTTATCTTGCCTGTCTGTGTGTACCATTCTGGACTGTTTATCTGACCACCGAACCTGCCTGTCCTCATCCAGTCTGTCAGCCTGCCCGTGTATCAAACCTTATTCTTATGGTTTTGACAAAGGACTGTTTTTCGAACTCGGTCTTGCCCTGATTGTTCTTATCTCTGACCGCCTGTCTTCCCGGCCTCAACTCAGTCATATACGCCATCGCCCCGACTCAGTCTGGGGCGATGGCGGCGCAGAGGTTGGGGAGTTCGTCCTGCAATTGACAGGTTGTCAGTTTGATCCCCCTCTCTGACTGTCTCTGTCGTTGTGTCCTTGGGCAAGACACTTCACCCACATTACATGCTGGCGGTGGTCAGAGGGCCCGGTGGCGCCAGTGCATGGCAGCCTTGCCTCTGTCAGTCTGCCCCAGGGCAGCTGTAGCTACTAACATAGCTCACCACCGTCAGCATGTAAATGGGTGAATGACTAAACTGTAGTGTGAAGCGCTTTGGAGGTTGTCAAGACTAGTTAAAACGCTGTATAAGTACAAGCCATTTACCATTTATTATCAATAATTCGTCTTTTAAACATACTTCCTGCTTGTTGGCCTGAATACTGAGTCCACCTGTTCAGTTCCTAACAGAAACTTAGAGTTTTCACATGGCCCAGGCAGGGTTCAGATTATCTGGGGGCACCTGAAGCAGATGCTCTCGCAATCTGATAGAACTAGAGAGCTCTTTCAGCATACGGTTAGCAAATGTCATCCAGTCAAGATGTGGGATGCAGTCAGACTTCTGCCAAAAGAGACTGAATGTGTCAGATCCACTGAGCTAGTATGTGCTGGGTGGTGTGTGGTTGTGTGCGTCACCAGTTCCTTGCAGGGTGTGACTGGCATGAGTGGCTTTGCAGCTGCATCTCATTTAGGACCAATCAAGAAGAGTATAAAGAGGGATAAACACCACAAGACAGACGCCAGATTTCTGCTGACCTCGCATGGAAATCAGCCCATGCCTTTTTCAAGTTCCCACGCTCCAGGGCTCCGCTTCCTCTCTCCTTCAGCTACTGGAGAAATGTTCTCATGATCCCATCTGTTGATTTTGCTTTGCTTCTGTTGCTAGTCATTCACACAAGACTGCAACTTACCCCAGCTTGCTCCCATCTGGGCATGCTTGTTCCTGGAAGAAAGTAAACAAGGGATGGTATCATCAAACCATTGTTCTCCACCACTTTGTCAAACTCAGTCTCTGTGGATCTGCTCACCTTCTCCTGGATTAATCCTTACTTTCACCTCAGTAAGGATTAATCTCACGCCTATTCATTTCACAATCATCCCTTTCCTCAGTGTTCCTCCTAAATATAGTCCAGATCCATCCAGGGTTTTGTTTTCAATAAATCTGTTAAAACAATCTGACTGTGGTCAGAATGGTTGCCTGCTGTAGAGTCAAAATCTTAAACGTCATGACAGAAAGCTGAAAATGAATCAAACGCTGCTTCAAAAAAGGTTTTCTCTAGGGACGTGCAAATTCATGCAATGGTTTTCTGCTGAACTTTATAGGATAACTGTCACATATATTTGTGGAAATAGTATTTATCATGGTTTTAATTTTTTACATGACAAAAATCTGGCATTTTAGCAGCTGTTTGTACAATTTTGAGAACCACTATAACAATATTCTGTGGGTGCTGAATGATACTGTGCTTACTGCAAACACAGGTCTGTTTTGGATTCAAGGAACTGTGATCCCAATGAAATAACCAAACATTTACAGACCTGCTGTGACACATTACCACAAATGTGTTTTATTTGCCGTTTCAGAGATTTCCTCCTCCCCCAATATTTTTCTGCTGCCCACATATCAGCATTATTAGTCTGTATTTTGCTTTTACAAAGTGCATGCAGCCAATTGTGAGTCAAATTACAATAGCATCGAGTAAATATTTCCATAAACATGTCTTTTATATTCAACTTATGAGTTAGAGATTAGATTGTTCTGTGACTACAGAAATGAAAGGTGCATGCAAGTATACACTTTTATTTATTATGTTTCTAAATACAATGATTTTTTCAAGCTTATCGTCCAATTTATGTTGATGTAGGCTTGACCTTCAGCTTAAAATAAACAGTGTGTTTTTTGCCCATGATTCTCCTGACAGATCACAAGCTCTTGAGCCACCTGTGTCCTGCAAACTATTCTGGTCATAGAGGCACCAGATGTCCTAGGAAGAAAAAAACCTTACAAAGACTTTGTTTACAGCGGGAACAATCTATGTGCACTCACGCACATGCACACGCACACGCACACACACACACACACACACACACACACACACACACACACACACACACACAATGTGCTATTTGTTGTAATCAGCACAAACAGCAAAAACTGGAGCAAAGTTAAAGGTTTCTGTCAAATCTCTTTGTCAGCTATTTTAGTAAACGTTTTCTTTTGTTCTCTATGTTCACTGCTAAACAAAATCAAAGTTGCTGTAATACCTAAGGTGTAGGGTTGCGTATATTGGAAATGGTTTCAAAGTTATAAGAGTTATGTGAAGTTTTATTTGGATCTTTATTATAAACCCTGTGTGATTTAATGTTTAGGGCATGTTGAAGTTAAATATACTAAGGCAAGGGTAATAGCTTTAAACAAGTAAATAAATATATAACACGATCTAATGTGGAGAGCTGTCTTTTGTGAATGTATTCATGTATCTAATATACACAAATCTAAATTTAGAATCTGTGGTCTGATTTGCAAAACAGGCTTTGCATTCAGTATGACACGCAGAAAAAAATAATCCGAAATAATTTTCATACATTGCTACAACAACTTAATTATTGACCATACAGTTAACACTAATGTTGCAATAACTTAACAATTGTTCCAACAGAAGTCTGTAAGGGAAAGAAAAATGTCTTAAAACAGCTGGGTAAAAACCCAATTTTGGTAAATTTTTAAATCCAGTCCTGAGTGAAATATGAACCAATCTAGCCCTGGGTTGGTTGAACACAAGTTGGTTAGGTCAGGGTAGCATTCCATCTAGCACGTTTAGGTTTTTAACCTGAAAATAGGTTAGAGTGGCTAATGTCTAACACTCATGTTTTATTTGGGTTGATTTTTGGTTGCCTAGCGCCTAATCGCAAACATGCAGGCATCCCTACATAGGAGTCTCTAATTTTGCCAACACATGCTTTTGAATGTTCTCTCTGAGCTCTAACCATCCAGATTCCACACAGAAAGGTTTCAGTTGGGATTTAAACCATGGACCTTGGAAGCTGACAAAGATCCTAAAATGTTACACTGTGTAGTTCTAATAATTTCCTTGTGTGAAGTAAAGGCATTAATTGAAGACGAAGACAATCCTATGTTTTGATGTTGCTCTTTCCAGCACAGTACAGTCCAGAATCTTAGGAAATCATTTCTGTAAAGTATGATCTCAAGGGAGGGAACGAAAAATTGTATGTCAGCCAGATTTGTCTTTATTTAAATATGCCATTTAGAACAGGCTAGTAGATCCAGGTACTTAACACAACCAAATTTCAAGAGCAAAGAAAATAAAAGATTGAGTGTGTTTTATTTTCATCCATCCATCCATTTTCTAACGCGTCTATCCCTTGTGGGGTCACGAGGGGTGCTGGTGCCTATCTCCAGTTGTCAATGGGTGTGATGCGGAGAGGTCACCAGTCTATCGCAGTGTTTTATTTTCAAATATTTTTAAATGTAAAAAAAAAAATGGTAAAATTAGTAAAAAAAAACATGGTAGAATAAAAGACAGATCATATATTTATTTATTTTTCTTACATTTTAAGAAGCTCAATACAATCTTATATTAAAACCAGGCTCAGTTTTTTTTCATGCCAATATTACATATAAGCCTTAGTAAAAATTTGTTTTAAGTCCAACTTTCAAAACTCAAGAGTCTGACTGAACAAATAACTGATTTTTAAAGTAAATGACTCTGGTAGCTAAAGGCACCAGGAAACCTTGTTCTGAAAACTCTAGAAGCTGCATGTAATACCAGATTCTGAGAAGGAATGGCTGTGTTTGGATAATAGGGCACTAGCAGATAGTTAATATACTGTATGACAGAGTGTTATCTAGAGATTGAGCCAGTTCAAAGAATGCAGGCATAGGAGATAGATAGATAGATAGATAGATAGATAGATAGATAGATAGATAGATAGATAGATAGATAGATAGATAGATAGATAGATAGATAGATAGATAGATAGATAGATAGATAGATAGATAGATAGATAGATAGATAGATAGATAGATAGATAGATAGATAGAACCTGTTCTTGTATGAACTCCAGTTGCAGCATGAGCTGAACATTTCAGCTCATCCAGAAGTTTTTGGGATGCTCAGGTATAACAATATAATGCAATCATCACAACCAGATTATTCCAAAGTCACCTTTTTAGCTCCACACTGAGAAAAGATGCTGTTGATTTTGGCAATGTTGTGAGGAGGCTTGGTGGACTGCCAATGCATGGCTAGGTGAGCTTTGGGTGATTTGGCTTGACAGTTAAGCTGGGGGTAGTCTTTAGATTTTCTGGACAGCTGGATGTGTTCATCCCGTGGAGAACAATTTTAACAGTGACTGCTTTGCACTGGCTCAGCTTGGTGGTGGCATCATACCAGCTAGAGTCTTCATCAACACCAACTATCTCTTAGTGTTTTCTGGGATGTCATTCATCTGTCTTAGAAGGCTCAGTGAGGTATTCTTGCAGGTAAGGTAGGAGCACCCTATGATATTCCTGACCTGGGCTTTGTAGACATTTCCAATGGTGTTACCCAGTAAGAGGTTTTGCTAAGAAGTTTGATACAAATTAAAAACTGGACATTATTCTTCAGTTATTGTTCAACTCAATCTTGTCCAATGTAAGATTTGAGAAATTGTGCAAGCAAACATTCTCAGAGCAAAACAATATCTGTTTAACCAAACCCAAAGCCTTACATTATCACGCATCCTGTGGAAGAGATTTAGTAAGGTCTGATCTGAAAATAACCAAATAACATTTTAATGACTCTTTGTTTCTCAATATAACACTTTTAAATGCAATTTGAAATTACATGGAAGCAGAAGTCAAATCTCCATTGTGTAGTTCAAAATGCTGACTTGTTGTTGAGACTCCTAGTCTCCTCTCCAACACAACAAATTGAGTCACAATGTTCAACCCCATGTCTGATCAAAATTGTCTTTTTCAAAGATTATTAACCAACCATTTGAATTAAAGAAATAATTCAAAAAACCTACAGCGCACAATATAAAGGATGAAAACCAATTCAACGTTTCAAATCATGCTAATTAAAATTAAATCAAGTTCTGGTCAAATTTTGCGGTCTTTGAGCTACTTACAAGTTAAGATAAGATAAGATAAGATAAGATAAGATAAGATAAGATAAGATAAGATAGTCTTTATTGATCTCACAATGGAGAAATTCACTCGAAGAAATTCACGGCGAAGTTGAGCTACTTACATTTAAATACAAAACTGTGAATTCCCAAATTACACCAGAGCAGTTCAGAGCAGGTGTTGTCTGTAATTATTATTACATGCATAATATTTGTAGAGTGTAAGACTCTTTATATAGAACAGCTACATGCTAATCTATGTCCTTACCAGCAAATAAGAAAACACTCTTTTATTGAGGTGAATTTTGTCCATTGATTCCATAAGATATCAACATAGACCTGAAGGAAGTTGGAGGGAATTAACCTAACTCTCGCCAGATGGATTTCATTCTGCAGAGCTCCACACATACATCTGGGATTGCTCCATTGAAGATGCATTTCAGAAAGAGGGGCCTTATCAAAAATCCCTGCACATGATTGGATAAACCACTTGTCCATCATCTTTACTCACCTGCTACAAGTTCTAACCAAACCCAGTTGAGAAAAGGGCGAAAACATCGTTTCCACTAACAAAAGACTTCCAAGCCGTTCTTTGGAGTTCTTTTAAAGAATTAATATTTGGTAGATTGGACAACAATGATGAAACAGCAGCATCATTGTTACCGCTTGCTTCCTCGCTGCAAGCTGCCATTGTTGTCTGAATCCAAAAAGTCGCTTTTCTAATATGTCACATCTACAAAAATCGAGCCCAGCAATCCTGATTGGCTCGTCCATTTTATGTGTTATTGAAATCCCTCCCAGTGGCAGCGATTCCAGATGGATGTGTGGAGCCATGTGGAGCTCAGCGCAACGAAATCCAGCTGAAAGGCATGCTCGTTGCTAGTGCAGTGGCGATATTTGTGCAGTTGTCATGGCGGAACCAGCGAGAAAACAGGGAAAGCCCATGTTGGAGCAGGCAAGAAAGAGGAAAAGGGCTCTGGACAGAGAGAGGAGTCGTACATGGGTGAACATTGGGCAAGCTTTTTCCGAATGGCGAGATCTAAAAGAAAAAGAAGGCTGCAAGGCTGACGCGGACCTCGCGTTTCTGCTGATGCGATTGTAACATTGGAATGGTTTCTCTCTCTGTGCATGTTCATACCTTCACTGTGTTAGTCATTGTTTGTACTGCAGTTTTTTCGACTTTTCGTTGTGTTCGCCTGTCTGCTAAGCTCAAAACAACCGCGCCTGGCTTGACGGAGAAACCAGAACAGCTGAGCATCTTTACGACAGTGCACTTTTACTTTCGCCCTCTGGGGGGAGCCTCGCTGGAAAATCAACCCCGGTTGCATAGTATACCTTTAAGCAGGATCTTTGCAAGGATGGACACATTTTGTGATGAATACAGTTGAGCAAATTGTTCATATTATGACGTTTTTAAATCAACACCCAGGAACATAAACCTTCTGAATTTTTTATTTTTCAGTGATATTTCTTGATGATTACAGAGTTTGGGTCACAAGACAAATGGTGAAAAAGGTGACCGCTATCAACTTCAGAACCACTGGCTTTTGTTTGTCAGAACTTTAATTCTATCCGCTCACAGCACCATTGAAAAATCAATTATTTTGCATTGACATTTAAAGGGAAAGTGTCACATCCATGATGCATTCTCTTTGGAGAGATTAGCGCAAATAGTTGGATGTCAAAATACAAAGTGTGTGAGCATATTTCTTTTGGGGAAAAGAGAGAGACTCTGTGAATGTGTTGCTATACACATCTGAGGGAGTGCATTCCTGATTAATGTCATGAGTGTGTAGTTAAACTTTTCTCTGACATATGTGTGTGTTCTGATGTGTGTTGCAGAGCGTGAGTGGGAGCGGAGTTTGCATTTTGAATGACTGTCGGCCTGTGTGGCTCAGCCTACACAATGCAGACTGTGTGACCAGTGGCAGCAAGCTTTAACATGTGCTGACAGCTAATCAATGACGGATAGTGTTTTTCAGCTTTTAGGAAGAACTATTTATAACAGGCTGCACCATCACACTGCTACCCAAATCAGATATTTCCATGGAATGAACCAACTGCTGCACAACTTGGTTCACAGCAGCATGTATTACAATTACAAAGGGGGTGTGGGTTTAATTTGATAAGATGTTTAGTATGCCGGTATTATTAGGTGGGCGGTATTATATTTTTTGCTGCGGTCGCACTGTTTTAGTTTATTTCTAGCATGCGTACACATTTTCTTTTTCAGACATGACATTGTAAAATTAAAGCATAATTTCTAAAGCATTTGTTATGTTTTTAATGTTTAAACCATAAGTTATTAACCTCTGATGTGTTTTAAAATTATAAATTACAATTAAGAACGAATGAGGAGTTAGGCACTAGAGCCATTATTGTGATAGCCAAAAGCTAAAGCTGGGATTTTTGTACAATACAAAGACAGACATTACGGGTTTTAAAAATGAAAAAAATCAAAATTGCCACAAACATCTGATGTGAAAGATAAATGGTTATTCCTTGTCAAACTCAAACAAAAGAATATGTTTTCTTGCTGCTACATCACATGTCACTTGGATCTTTTATGGATTTTATCTCACTGGAATTTATAAACTACGTTTATCAAACTGTATATTCTGCTGTCGTTCTCATAAACAGTATGAGAAAGCAAGAGTGGAAAGGCATCTTAAAGCTTTGACCCCTACACTGATGGAAACAAAACTCTTTCTCTTTGCATTAGTCATTGGTTTTTATCATATCCATTTGCATTCCTTTCCCTCACACAAAGATGAATGTTCTTAATGAAATCTGACAAGGACTGTTCCATGCCCAAAGAGTCAGGGCCTTGTGACGATACTTTGGCATCTCCAATCAGAAGGAAGGCTTTAAATGAAATCCAAAGGTCGTTGCGTTTTCTCACTGATCACTGTAAGTTGATAACATGGAAGCTCTAAAGCCTACAACTGCTTTTTATTTTTATGAGTCACACCGGACAGTCAAGCCACTTGGATACATTTATTTACATCTTTTCCACATTCACTGATCCTCTACATTGTTGACTTAATGCTCCAACTTCTTTAACTTTATGTTCCCTGTAACCTTATGGCTCAATTTAAGCCCATCTCATTCACAAACATGTACTCTATTCTGCTATAGCTAACCTTCGTCCCTCTCCTTTCCTGGGCAAATCTATTTCTCCAGATGTTTTTCCACGTTTTCCCTGCTGTCATCGCAGACAACGTTATCTGCAAACATGGATATGCTTGTCTAACGTTAACTGTCAATTTGTCCTTCACCACAACAAGAAGGGGCTCAGAGCCAATCCTTGATGCAGTCTCACTTCCACATTGAATTCCTCTGTTGCACCTACAGCACACATCACCACTGTCTTACAGCTCTCATACATATTCCACATAACTCTAACATACTTCTCTGTAGCTCCAGATTTCCTCATACAATACCACAGCTCTCCTCTTGAAACCCTATCATATGCTTTATCTAGATGTGAAAGAACACAATGCAGCTCCCTTTGACATTCTCTGTACTACTCCATCAATAGCCTATAAAGCAAATACTGCATCTGGAGTACTTTTTCTTGGCATGAAACCATAATGCTACTAACAGTTGCTTACTTCTGAGCTTTCCAGTCTAGCTTTCACTACTCTATCCCATAATTTCATTGCATGACTCGTAAACCTTCTCTTCAGCGTACTGACCCGCTGCAATGCTGTCTTGTGTAGGACCTGCAATGCCTCAGACTGGAAATGTGCAGAGTGAGGACAATGGGACATTGAGACAGCACTTCCCTCCATCCACCTGTAATGAGACATTACTCTTGCAAACAAAAAGGCTTGTCTGCCTACAAGAAAGAACATTATATATATATATATATATATATATATATATATATATATATATATATATATATATATATATATATATATATATATATATATATAACATTTGAACATGCATTATTGTGCACTTAAAGGTACCTTTTGAGAAGAACAACATTTTAACCCCCATTTCTGCATGAAAAAATTAGATTTTTCTACTGGTCTGATGCAACCCTAAATGCTGGAGATGCAGCTTTTAATTTGAATCTAGATGCATTGTTTTTTAAATGTTTGCTTCCATAAAATCTGATACATTCAGATTAACTCTGCCATAACAGACGATTCCTACAGGAGTTCATCTTAATGTGTTTGCCACTTGGGATAGAAAAAAAAAAAACACAAAGCTCTTTTAGCTTGATTTCACTTAGTGGTTGAACAGTTCCTCCTTTCCTCATCTACTTTCAGGCAGCGATTTCTGAAATTTATGAACATATTTCTAAAAATGTTCAATTCTGTTACAAGTTGTATGCATTTTCAACAAAGTGTTTTGTTTTTTTCAGGATTGTATCAGAATAGGTCATAATAAAAACTACAGCTTTTGGGCAGATGTTGACTTGTTCATGCTTAACAAAGAGAAAGGCGAGTAAGATAGTGAGCATGGCATGAAGATAAATATGCAGGGAGCAGTCTGATTCAATAATCCTGATGCATGAAGACAATCCGTTGACCGAATGCGCGTGAGGGTACTTCTTTGGTTCAATCTCAGCATTCATGCCCTGCTTCTTCTTGCCTTCAGTGTGCATTGCCCCAGATTATTGCTATCCTTTTCCCATCAACTTTGAATTAAGGTCATTCCATTCTGTTAATTTCTCACACACTACACTCTCACAGATGTTTCAAGTAATGAAGTACAAATACTTACTTAAGTAGAAATTTTGATTATCAATACTTTACTGAAGGAATTATTTTAGTCGACTCCTTATATGTTTGTCCAATTATCTTTACTTATTACTCCTTACCTTTTAAAAATAGCCTCGTTCCTTTGATTTTATTTCTGTCTTTTTTTTCGATTCAGGCTTGTCATTGTTTAAAAAACAACAACCATGATGACAAATAGCGGCATCCGGACACACGGAATTTAATTGTGATTGGAGGCGGTACTGCGGCAAGTTGTTGCCCAAAACAACGTAAGAAGAAGACGAAGAAAACGCTGAAGAAGAGCATATCAACTGCATGTAGCTTAGCATGAAGATGTCTGTTGTAGATATTATACTGAACATTAGCTAAACGTGCCAACCAAGCTGCCAAGCCAGCTACCAACCCAGAAGACTGGTACCCAAGACTTTTCTACATCCCTGGACGTATCTGTAAGAATTTTTCAAGATAGTTGAATACAAGTTCAATTTGACAGTGTTGCCATTAGCTATAGAATTAAGCAAAGTACATATCAGGAAGGTATCAGCAAGGATTGTTAGTTATTTTTTTTATATTTTGATTAAAGACTTGGATTAATGATTGATTTTGACACCACTGTTTACTGTATATAGACAATAAAAGGAGGGTAGTTACTAAGCCTGCCCTGGATACACAAATTATTTTGTACAGTTATGTAATCTACCTCCATTTTCCTCAGATTCCTGCAGCTAAGCTCTGATGTACATTCACATTCCAATGAAGTTTATTGATAACATGCCTCTAAAGGTTGACCTTTTGCATCATTACTATACTTATAGGCAATCAGTCATTATATCTTCTTCTGTATGAAACACATTATTGCTGTGTGGCACACATATATAGCGTTCTTCCATACATTTGCATAGTGCTAAAATGCCTTGCTTTTCAATGAGCATGTATGCGGGTGAAACAGGTAGCCTACAGGTGCTTGGATCCAGGTACTTACAGACTCACTTCCATACAGAAAACCCCTATTATTATCTTCAGCTGTCACTTTATACATTTCGTATTAATTAATACTGTATATTTTTATATTTTTCAGTGAATGTACCAAGGCTTTAATTGATTGTATCTGTAAAACTTTATCAGCTGGTTGTGCTGTTGATTTTATACCTCTCTTTGCAGGGGAAGAAGCAGATTGAGGATGTTATACCGTTCTCTCCCTTTTATCTCCTCTATTTTTCACCTTTTCTCCTTTTTTTCTCTTCTACCTTATTGTTTTAGTGTCCATAGAACATGAAATATTCCCTTCATAAATTTTAATAAAGTTACTTGCATGTATAAATCAATCGGAGCACTATGGCGAAGGCGGTAAGGCTCTGTTGGGCTCTTTTTTGGCATTAAGACACCAATTCTTATTGCCACATTGCCACGACACTATTAAAAGAAAAATAGAAACAGGTAGCTTATTTTATTCCAAATGTTTTAATATTATTATTTTTTTCTCATATTGCTTCTACTTTCATACTTTAAGTAGTTTTGAAACCGGTACTTTTATGCTTTTGTTTGAGTAAAAAGCTCAAATTGATACTTCATCTTCTACAGATGTATTAAACTCTAGTATTTATACTTTCACCTGAGTATTACATGTGAATACTTTTGACACCTGTGCTCTCTTTGTCTTCACTCACCAACGTCGTGGCAGCTGTCATATCACCTTGTTTCACTTACCAAGCGACTCCCTTTAATTACCAGGTAGACCAGTCATAAATCTTGAACACGGTGATGCAGAGAACTGATTAAGAGTGACGTTTGATTGTAGCACTTGCATGCAAATTACTGAGCCATTTAGTCAGCCTTCCCATGAAGGAGCTCGCTTATTGTTCCGTAAGCCAGGCAGTCATCCAGGTTTAAGAATGAACCATAGAAATGGTTATATTTTCTGTCTAGCCAGGCAGGTTTTCTATGATTCCAACATCAGCTAGTTAACCAGCTGTTTAAATCACTGCAGTTGTGTGCAAACATTCATCCAGTAAATGAGGCAATTCACAAATAAAATATGTCGCACAATAACATTCTGTATAAAGGCTAGGGAGGAAGGAAGCCGCTCTGTCTAAATGTGACAGTGTAATTTCTCCTGATCAGGCCTTATAACCTTCTATTACAGTAATGCCACCAAATAATTGAAGCAATCATGAAACAATGAATTGTGTAAATGTTTGCCACACTTCTCTAGTTAATTCTCTGGTTAACATGTGTATACAAGGATACACCCACAATACAAGTGTTTAATGTCCCACATATGCCATACAGTACAGAGCACAGGAAGGCCATTAGCACGGGGCAAGATGCAATGCTCCACCTGCACCTCAAGAACAAAGGGCACTCTTTTGACGACAATGATGTCTAGATTTTGGACATTTGCAAAAATGTCGGTTTGAAAGAGGGGTGAAAGAAGCCATCTTGGTCATAAGAGAAAAGCCATCACTTAACAGAGGGGGAGGATTGCACTTCCAACTCCCCAGTGTTTACAGCTCATTCCTCCAACTCATTCCAAAGAGATCAGCAGCCTCAGCATGATTAAGGTGACCAAGTCCTCCACTCATACCAAGCAATAGCTTCTAACGACCCAGGACAGTGGCGGGTGGGCCACAGAATTGCATCTGACTTAGAATGAGCCTAGGAGGATGGGCATCTATGTCCTTTAAAACAGTATCGCACCAACTACAGGTTGCTCAAGCATGAGCCATCAGAACTGACAAAGCTTTCTGGATAGGTGTTGAAGCATTTTCAGAAAGAACTGAGCGAAAGTCTGTTTGCCTCCGATGAAAGCCTGCTTGCTATTGCAATGAGATGCTTACAGTACTTATGTCTATAACCTGGTAGGAATGACAAACCCAGTTTCCTTTTTTTCAATGGGGAGAATAGTGTCCCTGTTTTCAAGTCTATGACAACAAAGGACTATGAATAATGCATTTAAAAATAGTCTCTCAGTGTCACATCATGTTGTAGGATCATGCAGAAAATCACTAACTTAGGCAGAATACCATGAAAACTTATTTATTTATTTATGGCTGGTTCACCCACCACACAGGAAATTTGTTGCACTGGCAGTCAGTCACAGAGCAGTAACCATCCAAGCATCACCCAGCCATGCAGTCGTCATCCATGTTGCCCGCCTATTATAAGGCCCATGCTGCTGCAGCAGCGGCAGCGTGAGCTTCTGAAGCTGACTGCTTGCGACAGGACCTACATTACATAAGGAAGACGAGGAGACTGTGGAGTCAGTGAGGCATCTCTGATGGATTTGTTTGTTTTCACAACCTCTTTGGTTGAGGATGCTTCCAGAGTTTAAGCTGCTCCCCATCTTGTAAAACAGGACACATCCTGTGAGGTTATAAACACCACACTGTCCATCTAATTAGTATATAACTGAATATATTAAGAGAGTGTAGTTGATCAACTATTTAAAAAGGGCCATATATTACAATTTTATTCATGCTAAAGATTATGTGCAAATGAAAGATATCTGACTGCAACTCCAGAGTTTAAACTTTTTAATAGGTCTAGGCATATAGGCATCGCACCCGCTGAAAACAGTTCCCTTTTCATACATTGAGACAGCAGTCAACAATTAGCATACTCCAATCCAGATGTGGGAGTCTTCCATCCGATGCAGGAAGAGGTTTGTAAACTGCTTGCCACAGGTGTTTTTTTTGTGTGTTTTTTCCTTTAACAAATTTAACAGATATTCAGTTTAAGAAGAAGGTGTTAAAATTTGCAAAAATGTTATCTTGTTGTTGTTTTTTTAAGGATTGCCATAATTTTAAGTTTTTTGTTCTGAGTCAGAAATGTTTAAAGGTATATTTAAATTGGTAACGATCACACTGGGGCTGCACAGTGGCGCAGTGTGAAGCACTGTTGCCATGCTGCAAGAAGGTCCTGGGTTCAAGTCCTACCCGTGTCCTGGGTCTTTCTGGATGGAGTTTGCATGTTCTATCTGTGCATGCGTGGGTTCTCCCCGGTACTCTGGCTTCCTCCCACAGTCCAAAAAACATGTTAGTTTAATTGGCCTCTCTAAATTCTCTCTCATTGATGGCTGGAGAAACAAAAACCGGCACCCCCACAAGGGATAAGCATGTTAGGAAATGGATGGATGGATGGAATTATCACACTGCAGCATATGAAATGGGGAAAGGACAGTGCTTAAAGTTAGTACCACCCCCCTTTCAGTTGCAAAGCTCTGTTTGCTTGAGCATGAATAGCGTTCAAGGACAAGTTTAAGATTTCTTATAGGACAAATCGATAGGATAAACCCATACCAGTATCTTAAACTTTAAACTCTGCTATCCTAAACCTTTAATCTGGTTTAAATTCAAAGCTGTTTAATGACTGCTCTCTCTTACGCATGTCATGACTTCACTTCAGCTCCTGACATGAATCATTTGAGGGAACACTGAAAGGTTTCAGAAGTGTCCTTAACAATAAATGGATACGAGATTTGAAAATCTGAAACATAATAGTTACAATACTTTTTTTCTCTTGAACATTAGGCAACCGTTATTTCAAGCATGCAAAAATGTTACTGAGTTGATCAGTCTTACATAGGAGTATTTGATATATGCTGTGTCATGTCTAGTGAGGTTGTAGCTGAACCAAAGCACAGACAGGAACTTAAGAGGCAATGGTGAATTTGAAGATTTAATGACAAAAAGCAAACTTACAAGAACATTGGGAGGGCAAGGCACAGATAACAGATAATATACTGGAGACCATGAGAGGTTGCATAATGGAGGATCTGAGAAATAGAAAGTATGAAAAAGCATTTTAAATACAGAGAAAGTGAGGAGAAACAGGCATGGAGAGCAGTTGAAAACAACAAGATGATTACGGGTGACAGTTGAGAGCAATGGAGCTGAGTGAGAATAATAATACAGAAATCAAACAGAAACAAGATACCAAAATTATACAGAATGAAGAAACAGAATCCACTAACTAAATCCCAAGATTTTTTGTTTTTGTTTATGAATAAACAAAAAACAAAGGATCAGGAACTGAAAAAGATGAGATCCCAGGAACTTAAAGAATCTGCATAATTCCTGGGAATCATGACATTAGGTGTTTGTGGTTGGGTTTTATCTGTATAAAATGTCTCATGACTTGGCAAATTACTTTCATATATGCAGGGAGAGACAGCTGTGTTACTTTGGGCTGTTTCTGAGAAACAAATTGTATCTAGAATTGTATCATTAAGAAAGGAAATATAGTCAACATATAATTAAAATCAAATAAAAGTTTATTGTTTTTGTTGCTTCTAATGGAAAAATTAGAATCACCTAAAGTTTACATCTGCAGGTCAAAGTTTTACAAAATCAGAGGCCCACAATGATTTGATTAGTGTAACTCCAACGTAAGCTCTTTCACACGGTTTTTCTGGCACTCCTGTTAATTTTGTGAAGTCTGTTTTTTTTGTTTAAGTCAATAAACTGTATAACTATAAACCATTTAGACATTAAACAATTCTTCACAAGTGTTGTTTTTGAGTTACTAGACTGCAACAAAGCCACATTTATTTCTCCTAGACTCTGGAAAACCATGTTAAAGTACCAAACATAAGCAATTTGCACACTAAAATTAATGTTTTAACACCCTTTTTTACCTGAATTTGTATCTACACGCAAATACAACTACTAGTCCAGTGAAAATAATGGTTTTTCAAGCTTTAAATTTGGGGTAATTTTAGGTGAGGCCTTTAAATAATGTTGCGGTTATATCCAAGCAGCATCAGAGCTAATCACATGCCATACAAGAAGTCAATGGCAGGCATTCATTTCCAACAACATTTTAAGATTAAACAGCATATTCAGAATCCTTCTGACACACAATTTAAAAATCTGTTTTTACAGACCCTAACACAGCGAGCAGTTCACTGACTATTTTAGTTCATTTTTTATGATGTGAACTTTAATTAGGACTCCTATTTAAATTAACTAGAGGATCACCATTCATGGCCATTTAATTATACAAATATTTAAATATTATTTAGTTGTTTAAATAAATCCAGAGCATGATTGTCAGGGTGCAGTTCTCCCTGCTGCACCATGGACAGTTCAAAAATCTTCCATCATCCTCTCTGCCCTGCTTCACTCCTTGCTGGATCAGTTTCACCTGCTGCAATAATCAAGTCTGGACTCATTCCACCTGTCCAACCTCCTACATAAACTCCTCTCAGTTCTGCTTTCGCCACTGGTTCGTCAACATCCTTCCCCGTCTGCTCACACTGCTGATGGACGTCTTCTTGCCTCGCCTCACATCAAATCTGCCTGTGCTCCCTTCGTCCGCCTTTCTGCTCTCTTCACCGGCCAAGCCACGGTTCCCTGCATCTGCCAGTTCCAGCTCCAGCCATCCCCACCATTCCTCAGCTGCAGCTTGATATGGACTTTGGTTCTTATCCACTATTCAACCTTTTCAATAAAGACTCTTAAACATGGCTCTGTGAGTGGCTGAATTCGGGTTAAAAATCCACAAACCCTGACAATGATTATGTGTCTTTTTAAACCCAAGAAAAAAAATCTAATGAATAGGTCAATACATGTTTTTTTTGTGTGTGTGCTTTTAGACACAAAGATACATGCCCATTTTGCTCTTATTTTCTTACCCTTGTGTGAATCTGCATGCTTCCATTTGCCTGTCACTTTGTTGCTGGTACACCTGAACTCCCCCATTGATGGACAATACAGACTATTTATATTATATTCTAGTCTAATACATTCTACTATTGAACTCTAAAATAAACTATAAGTAAACTATATTTAGTAGTATTTCTTTACCATCACCATATCCACAATTTTCCCTCATATTGAATGACTGGACAAAAAAAACCACAACAGGCAGGATAGGAAATCAGGATATTGCAAATATAGCATAATATATAGCATATAAAGTTTTACAGACTTTTAACATTGTTCCCATCTCCATAGAGTTCACCTAATGTGTTGAGATGTGTTCATCTCTTCTTTTTTAGGAGGAAATAGCTTAAAAAACATCAAATGAAAGTGCAGAGTGTGATAACAAAGATCTTATTAGCTTTGCTACTGTCACATCTTTTGTCTCTCTTATTTATCCTTGATCTAGTCAATGAGACTAAAAATAACCCCACATTCATCTCAGCGGTCATGTAAAAATAGCTGTCTGATTGTTGTACCTACTATGGGTTTTGAACTTAGTGCTGAATCAACACCTGAATAATAGCCCCATCTTTTACCTGACAACAGCACACACTATATTGTCCATCAGACATTATGATCATAGCAGTGGTGACGCTATATGAAAACATCCCGTCAGAGCTTGAAGAAATAAGGGTAAATTGTTCTAACGTATATGGACATCTAATATGGGTTATGGAACAGACATCAATTTCTCACATTACGATCACAAACCTTAATGTTTTTATTTAGATTTTTAGTGACAGATTAGTTATTTTGTCATTTAATACTTGGATCCTCTGTTTTGGGACAATGTTAATGATCATTTAGCGAAAAATGGGTTCCAAACTGGTTCAAAATGCTGGCTTCTGTGTGTAGGTGCGAGCCGTATCTTTTCTGAAACAATGATGTTGAAGCTTCACCTCTCTCCTGGCAGTGTCACAGTGCCACCAATGGGCCTGGCATACCTACTACAGTGTTTGCAGTGGCACTCCGTCCCCTCGTGTGGATGGAGATTTTTTCTTAACTGTTTATGAAAATTTGCTGTGTTCATCTTTATGTGGATTTGGCGCAAAATAACTGCACAACTGAGAGGTGGAAGGAAACTTCTTTGTAGCTTTGTATATATATATATATATATATATATATATATATATATATATATATATATATATATATATATATATATATATATATATATATATATATATATATATGAAAAAAGATATATCTAATGATACACATTAAAATCTGAAGAGTAGAATGCATATATAGTTAGCCCTCTTGGGTCAATAGTTTGAATCTAAATTCACCTTTTGCTGCAGTTTCAGCTACAACTTTTGAGGTTCTTCTCCAAAAGCTTTGCAATTCAAAATACATTTTTACCTTTTAGTTTTTGCTAAATATCTAAATATTTGATGAAGAGGACATTTTAAACCACAAATGTCAAGTCTTTTTACAGACTCTGGAGTAGATTTAAACATGGCTTTGACAGAACAATTCAATGCATAAATATTCTTTAATCTCAACTATGGCTGCTTGGAATTTTGTTTATTGTCATACAGAAGCGGTCCTGATAAATACACACATCCTGATACCAAGACTCTCCAGAACTTACAGATTTAAAAAGTTATTTAAAAAGCAAATTTATGCACAAGTACTTATATTTTTCTGCATGAACATTTACACTTCTGATAAATACTGGCGAATGACATTTCCTTCAAACAACTTTAATTTTTTAGGGGGAAACCCATATAACGCTAACTAAACTGTTTGACATTAAGATTTTTTTCTAGGTTTACAAGTTTAGTTCAGCTCTTTTTAAGGCTGCCAACTCCTTGAAAAATAAATAAGGTTCACTTCTTGGCCAGCCATTTTCTTCTACCCTACTGACATAATGAATATTTTTTTCTGTGTCTTTTCGGCTGTGTATGAAATGATTTTGTAAACATTTGATTCAAACTTTAATGTAATCATAGGCACATAATTTTGTTCTTAATATGGGTCAATTCCTTTTTTTAGTTTTCAACCCTAGCTCTTTTATTACAGAAGAAAAGAAACACCCAATCATGATACTGCCACCATTTTTCACAATGAAAATGGTATTCCTCCACATGGCATTTTGAATGTAGACTAACAAAGTTGAATACATTGCTATAATTGTATAGTTTTATGGTAATATGGATTGGCTGTTTCACCCACAGATATGTCCATTGAAGACTAACCAATCAGTACAATGGAAATATATTAAAGGTCCATACAGGTGCAATTCTGATCATTAACATGGGTTTCATGGATGAGAAAATGTGATGTCTGGTTGGCTGTAAGTATTGGTGCTAAAAGTCAAACTTCAGAGGCATATAAATGACATTTTACTTGTTATTTTTAGAATGTAAATGAACATCCAAGCATAGCTATAGAAATTTATGAGGGCAACAGATGTAAGATAATAAAACTGGACATGAAAATGAGTACATTACCTTCGTATAACAATTACCCTCGTATTGGTTGTCCATATACAGTAGAGAGTGTTGTCAAAATGAATAATTAATCCTAGAGGTTATTAAAAAAAGTAAAATAACAAATAATCCTTAAAAGGCCATGTTCTGCTTCTACGTTTTGTTATTTGTTTGTTCAACAAATTAATAGAAGGCAAAAACAAACCCACATGAACAACTCGTAGATCACAAATGGAATACCAAATACCAGTAAAAAAAAAAGGAACACTCTTTTCTAACAATTCTTAAAATATAGGATAATAGATGCTGAATGTAAATATAAAAGCTATAAAAATAAACTAACTAATATTATGAGGACTTGTAAAAAGGATTATTATACCAAACTACTACACTGTAACAAGAATAACACCAAAGGCCTATGGAACATTTTAAATATTAAATATTAGAAAGGCTTTAACCCATGAAGGTTTTCCAGATTACTTTATAGATGATACTCTGACCTTAAATAATAGAAATGGTTAATGGGTTTAATACATTTTTCTCTCATATAGGGCGAGATTTGGCTGTAAGAATTAACGACATGGACCCCAATGGCTATGGAGAGGTGGAATGCAATATGCCCAGAACCCTCAACTCCATGTACCTGCAGCCGGCAAATGAAAAAGGAATTATAGACATAATCAACAAATGTAATAACAAAACATAAACTGACTGGAACTGAACTGACATGGCATTGATCAAAAGTGTAATCAGCATTATTGTAAAGTGATTGCAACTTATCCTTCACTTCTGGTTTATTTCTCCAAAAGATGTAAATTGCCAAATATCATCCCAATATTTAAATCAGGAAAGAAACACCATTTTATTAATTACAGGCCGATTTACTTTGTCAATTTTCCAATACACTAGAAAAACTGTTCATATAACTGTTTTTATGACTGAATAAATTCATAGAGAAACACAATCTGTTAACATACAGTTGATTTGGTTTTAGGGCAAATAGATCAACAGCAATGGCAATGACGGAAATAACTGAGGAAATCACGACCTGTATAGATAGAAAGAAATATGTATTAGGAACCTTTATAGATTTACAGAAAGCATTTGACACTATTGATCACATTATATTATTAAAAAAGCTAGAAAGATATGGCCCCAGGGGAATTGTGTAAACACCTACATAAGGAATAGGCAACAGTTTGTTCAAATTGATGAACAAAAATCCAATCTTTCAAAGATCTATTAAATCTATTAAATAACATTTTTGGGCGTGTTGTTGGATCACACGATTTGTTGGAAACCTCACATAAACTATGTAAAATCTAAACTTGCAACGAGCATTGCACATGGTACTCCCATGTATGACCTACTCTGCAGAAATTTGGGGTGACACATAAAAGTAATCCACAGTCTATATTCATTCTTCAGAAAAAAGCAATCAGAATAATCAATAATGCAGAATATTCAGCTCACACAAAACTTTGTTTTTTTAAATCACACGCCATAAAGCTTACTGATTTAATCAACTATAAAACTGCAACAATAACATTCATGGCAAGGAATAAAACGTTACCAGGATATCTGCAAAAATTATTCAGTGACAAAGAAGATTAGGGTTTGACAGGTAAACAACTTCAAAACTCCTTATACCCGCTTAGCGTTGAAAAATATGTGTATCTCAAGTTGTTGAGTAAAATTATGCAACCAATTAAATATCAAATTTAATCAAACATCAAATTAAATTCTAAAGCACATATTAGAAACAGGTTTCCAAATAGTATAAGGAGGGAAATGGGTTATAGTAGGTAGCAGTATATTGTATTGTATAATAATGCTATTATTTATTAATATGTCTATGTACATGGGTGTATGTAGTCTTACACATTCATGTAGTAAATTGTTATAATCTGTTTCTGGTAATATGTATATGTATAACAATCAACTATTTGTAAAAGGAATATGTATTATAATAAAGTTCATTATCTGTATAGTATACTCACATTATATATATATATATATATATATATATATTATATATATATATATATATATATAATATAGATCGATAGATAGATAGATAGATAGATAGATAGATAGATAGGTGTATTTTAATTATTGCATTTTCAAGTAAAATATATATGAAAAGTATTATACATAGGGACATGTATTATTGCAGTAAATGATGTGTGACAAGGGGGAGGGAGTTAATAATTGCATACTTCCTCCTGATCCTTTTCAAACTGGTTTCTGAACATTTATCTCTCTTGTCTTTTTATGGGGGTTTTTTTTGTTCACTCTTTCAAAATATTCAAAATAAACTTTCATTCAT